>NW_020705438.1:0-1190 GCF_002925995.2 Terrapene triunguis
TAGTCACTAGATCAAATTGATACTCTCAGTGCCTCGCCAACATCCTTGAAGCAAATGATTCTGTAGTCCATGTTCTGAAAACTTCCATGGAGCAGGAGTGGTGACCCAGAGCAGATCTGACCATGTATTTGCAGCTACAGCAGACCTCTATTTAAATGTGAAATGCTCTGTTTTTCTGTACCCAGACACAAGCTCACTCACATTAAGTAGCATAAGACAGAGAACACCTTGCCGAAACTAAGTGTAGCAGCCTTTGGAGTTGCACCATGGTGGCAATTCTTGGGGTCGTAAACCTGTTCATCATGGTGATCTAATTCCTGGCATCAGCATCAAGTGCGGGAGCCAGCTGGAGTCTTTGGAAATGGCAGCTTCTCCTTCTTTGGCTAATAAGCGGTTCCTTTTCAGCGACACGTTTGCTGAAAGCCTCACTTGTAGATCTCCCCTAATGAATCTTGAGGGACAGACTCATAGTTGAGAGTCTCTCAAGTCTGGTCTTTGTTGTCATTTGCTATAAGGAGCTAGTGGAGGACAGATCAGTTGGTTAACACCTGTGAGGATTGCATATGAAAAAGAGGCAGGTTTCCAGGAAAGAGAAATGGTTCAGATTGTGTGGAGGATATGAGGTATTTCCCTCTGTAAAGGGTCCCTGAAAGCAGAACTGATAAAATGAGGGGTCCTTTCTTGGTGGGCTGTTACTTTGCATGCCCACTTAATTCAAACCTTCTGTGACAAAGGGGAAAGCAAAATTCAAGCTGTGTTGTGAACATACGATCTACTCTGTGGGCTCTCTTCTTGGCTAGCCAACGTCTTGTGCTCTTTCTTTTCCCAGTAAGGCGCTCACCCTGTTAGAACAGCCAGCAAGGCCCAGGGAATTGACTTGCTGTAGAGCACAAGCCAACCTCTTCCTACTGTTGGTTTCGAGTGCAACAAAGGGGTTGGAAATTCTGCATCTGGCTGCACTGAAAGGCACTGCTTAGGAAAAACCAAAGGTGGTTTGCCTGAGTTACGGGCTTTGCCTTTTAACAGTTGGATCTGATAAGACAGCTCCAGAGCAGGAGATGGCAGCCCTTTGGGCGCAACAAATACATAATACATTTTCTGGAAGCCTTGTGGGTATTTAGCAGGGTATTAAGGCACCTTCACTAGTCACTAGATCAAATTGATACTCTCAGTGCCTCGCCAACATCCTT
>NW_020705439.1:0-1764 GCF_002925995.2 Terrapene triunguis
TAGGATTTTTAAAATAGTAAATTTCATTATATCATTTATTTAAATCTGAAATTTCATGGCATTGTAATTGTAGGGATCCTGACCCAAAAAGGAATTGTGTGTGTGTGTGTGTGGGGGGGGGGGGTCGCAAGGTTATTGCAGGGAGGGTTGCGGTATTGCCACCCTGACTTCTGCGCTGATGCTGGCGTTGGCGCTGCCTTCGGAGCTGGTCGGCTGGAGAGCTGTGACTGCTGGCCGGGAGCCCAGCTCTGAAGGCAGAGCTGCCATCAACAGCAGCACAGAAGGAAGGGTGGCATGGCCATGCAGAGCTGGGCCCTCAGTCAGCGGCTGCCACTCTCCAGCCACCCAGCTCTGTAGGCAGCAGCGCAGTACGGGTGGCATGGTATGGCATTGCCACGCTTACTTCTGTGCTGCTGCTGGCGGGGTGCTGCCTTCAGAGCTGGGTACCTGGCCAACAGCCGCCGCTCTCCAACCACCCAGCTCTGAAGGCAGGACAGAAGTAAGGGTGGCAATACCGTGACGCCCCTAAAATAACCTTGCAACCCAACTCCCTTTTGGGTCAGGCCCCCGATTTGAGAAATGCCGGTCTCCCCCGTGAAATCTGAATAGTATAGGGTAAAAGCACACCAAAGACCAGATTTCATGGTCCATGACGCGTTTTTCATGGCCATGAATTTGGTAGGGCCCTACCTATAATGTGGGGGGCTGTTGTTTTCAGCCCATAAAGACGCCTGTTCGTAACACTGTTTGTGACTGAAACCCTCCAGCAAAGCTGTGACTTGTCGAAGGGGCTCGCTCCGTCCCGGCTGCCGTGCCCGAGGCTGCTCTGCAAAGGGACCCATGTCTCCCCGCTGCGCGCTGCTGGCTGTCACGGGTCCGGCCTGTGCGCGCGTGCGAGTGCTGGAGCTGCTTGGCAAACATGTCATGACATTCTTTTAAAAAACATATTTCTTGTTTTCTCTTTAAATGGGAACGTTTGAAAACCGTCGCCCAGGTCCGGTCGGTTCCCTGTGGTGGCCGCTCTGGCTACCAGCACCTGCTCCGAGTCCCAGACCCTTCCCGATGGCTGCGTGCGCTGTGCAGATGGCTGGGACCGAACCCCCGGGAATCATAGACTCATAAAACTGGAAGGGACCTCGAGCTGTCATCTAGTCCAGTCCCCTGCACTCATGGTAGGACTATGGAATAACTAGACCAGCCCTGGCAGGTGTGTGTCCGACCTGCTCTTAAACCCCTCCAGTGACGGAGATTCCACAACCTCCCTGGGCAATTTATCCCAGTGCTTAACCAGCCTGACAGGATGTTTTTCCTAAAGTCCAACCTAAACCGCCCTTGCTGCAATTTAAGCCCATTGCTTCTTGTCCTGTCCTCAGAGGTTAACGAGAACAATTTACCTCCCTGTAACAACCTTTGTTTTCTAGGTCTTTAATCATGTTTGTTGCTCTTCTCTGGACTTTCTCCAATTTGTCCACATCCTTCCTGAAATGTGGCTCCCAGAACTGGACGCAATACGCCAGCTGAGGCCATAGCAGCTCGGAGTAGAGCAGAAGAATGACTTCTCGTGTCTTGCTTACAACACTCCTGCTAATACATCCCAGAATGATGTTCGCTTTTTTTGCAACAGTGTTACCCTGTTGACTCATATTTAGCTTGTGATCCACTCCAGATCCCTTTCCACAGGACTCCTTCCTAGGCAGTCATTGCCCATTTTGTATGTGTGCAACTGATTCTTCCTTCCTAAGTGGAGCACTTTGCATTTGTCCT
>NW_020705440.1:0-1376 GCF_002925995.2 Terrapene triunguis
GTGCAACTGATTCTTCCTTCCTAAGTGGAGCACTTTGCATTTGTCCTTATTGAATTTTATCCTGTTTACTTCAGACCATTTCTCCAGTTTGTCCAGATCAGTTTGAATTTTAATCCTGCCCTCCAAAGCACTTGCAACCCCTCCCAGCTTGGTATCGGCCGCAAACGTTATAAGTGTACCCTCTATGCCTGTGATGAACTGGGACTGTTCTTAATGTGGTCTTTGAATGCTGAGAGGGGAGTGTTGGCCTGGGAAGGTTGCAGGGGAGTGTGGCTAGGATGGTCTGCATTGGGGGATGGGAGACTGGCCTTGAGGGAAGATACCTGAGCATGTAACGTGAGAACCCAGGAAGGGGTTAGAGGCCAGGTGACACCTTTTGTTGTCCCACAAACTTACACAGGATCGTTTTAGGGGTCAAGACAAAGATGCCACATTTATTATTAATCTGTAACTATTAGCAAATACCTTAATGCTTATACACATACACTTACACACACACACACACACACCAAAATGTTCTGCAGCTGCTGGATAGTTACCAGTCCTGATTGTAGTTTGAGTTCGCAGCTTGGGATCGGAGCTCGTGGCAGCTAACTGGCCAGGAAAGCTGAGCACGAGGAGGAGCCGGGTCTCTGTCGGGCGCGCACCGATGCTCCTTGATGTTGATAGCAGAACGTTACCCAAAGTCTCTCATCTCACCCTTCCTTTTTTATAGGAGTTTAGTTTGGATTTAAAGTTCCTAGGTCTCGCTGTGTCCCGCCGCCTCTGGGTTTGGTGCTTGATCACCCGTCAATTGCAGGCGTGACTGTCAGCCTGGGACCTGGCTTTGATCTTTCTTCTGTTGTTTCTTTTTAGGGTGGATGCTTCTTGCTTGAGTTAGGGCTGTTGTCTAGTTCTTCAGCCGTTGGTATTTGAACTTTATCTTATCAGGACGGGCTGGTGCTGGAGGTTGATTCTATCACCCATGCATCCCTCATTCACACATCTCAACTAGACTAATAAAATTACAGTAGGGTTTGCAACAATGAAGGTTGCAGCAAGCCCTTACAAAATGGAGTAAGCGTTTTAAAATGGGGTTTGAATTACAATATGGCACAGAAGTTACAATGTAGGCAAAATGGCAGGTGTTATGAAATGGTGAACAGAAGTTACAATGGTACAGGATAACTAAAAACAATTTCATTCATGAGTCCTACACTTTGCCCGGGAAACTGAACAAAGGCTGTGGGAGGAGACGCTAGGGAGGGGGGAGTTTCAGGGGCTGTGATCCGAGGGACACTATGGTTAAAAAGGCCTTGGCTTTACAAGGACAGGCGTGAACAGTTAGCAGGCCAGTTAACACGTATCCCTTTAGTGCTGGGGTTCTAGGAATGGTG
>NW_020705441.1:0-1245 GCF_002925995.2 Terrapene triunguis
AGGAATGGTGCAATGGATTGGACACTTCATCACGCCTTTCCCTCCCCGACTGTGCTCATGCAGAGATATGTTACATGGCATATGTAGCATAAACCATATTCCAGTTATGTCATATTTACATTCATAAGCATATTTCTCTAAAGCATTATGGGGTGCCACGTCACACCCGCTTCTCCTTGTGAATGCCCCCTGCGCAGCGCGGAAGCCGCTGATTGCTGCACCCACCAGCCTCCGCCGCGGCAGTTCCTCAGGTGCAATCAGCCCAGGCCCGGGCGAGGAGCGAGCCGAGAGCTTTGATTGAGGCATCCGTGGTGCTCGCTGAAGAAAGCGATCTGCGTCAGGGGGGTTTGGAAGGCGCCCGGCACCTGGCGCGATCTCCGATCGGCGGAGCTGGAGCTGGGCGCTCCCCGGTCATTTAGAAATGGACGTGACGCTTGCTGCTGACCCCAGCAGTGGGACAGGGCCATGCCAGGGACAGCTGAGCAAACGCGCTCTGCAGGAGGGCCCTCGCTTACCTTTCCAGCACTAGACTAAGGCACAGAAGCGATAGACAGCCCCAGCTCCGGTGTCAGGTGAATATGGCACATTCTCAGCTTGCTTTGTTTTTTTAAGTACGTTGTGGGTCGTGGTGGAAAATCAGCTGCACACGAGCTCCCAGGGTGATGCTGGGGCCAAAACTGCTAATGGGATCCTTGGAGGCACAAATGGGAATCTTGAGTAGGAGCAGAGAGGTTATCTGAGCTCTGGATTTGGCGGTGATGCGACCGCTGCTGGGATCCTGTGTCCGGTGCTGGTGCCCACAATTCCAGACGGCTGGTGATGAATTGGAGGGGTCAGAGAAGAGCCGGGAGAATGATTCAAGGGTTAGAAAACCTGCCTTGTGGCGATAGACGCAAGGAGCTCAAGCTATTTAGCTGAACACAGAGCAGGTTAAGGGGTGACTGATCACAGTCTGTAAGTACCTACAACAGACAACTATTTGATGGGGCTCTGCAGGCTAGCAGAAAAAGGGCTAACGTGGTCCAATGGCTCTGAATTGAAGCTAGACTCACCCTGGCGGATGGGAAATAAGGCGCATATTTTTAACAGTAAGGGCGATTAACCAGTAGAAGCATGTACCCAGGGTGGTGGTGGATTCTCCTTCACTGGCAATTTTTAAATCGAAATGGGATGTTTCTCTCAAAGCTCAGGAGTGAATGAATGAGGAATGAATGAATGAATTCAGGGCTGTCCTCTGCCTGTGTT
>NW_020705442.1:0-1222 GCF_002925995.2 Terrapene triunguis
TGGATTGGACACTTCATCACGCCTTTCCCTCCCCCACTGTGCTCATGCAGAGATATGTTACATGGCATATGTAGCATAAACCATATTCCAGTTATGTCATATTTACATTCATAAGCATATTTCTCTAAAGCATTATGGGGTGCCACGTCACACCCGCTTCTCCTTGTGAATGCCCCCTGCGCAGCGCGGAAGCCACTGATTGCTGCACCCACCAGCCTCCGCCGCGGCAGTTCATCAGGTGCAATCAGCCCAGGCCCGGGCGAGGAGCGAGCCGAGAGCTTTGATTGAGGCATCCGTGGTGCTCGCTGAAGAAAGCGATCTGCGTCAGGGGGGTTTGGAAAGCGCCCGGCACCTGATCGGCGGAGCTGGAGCTGGGCGCTCCCCGGTCATTTAGAAATGGACGTGACGCTTGCTGCTGACCCCAGCAGTGGGACAGGGCCATGCCAGGGACAGCTGAGCAAACGCGCTCTGCAGGAGGGCCCTCGCTTACCTTTCCAGCACTAGACTAAGGCACAGAAGCGATAGGCAGCCCCAGCTCCCGTGTCAGGTGAATATGGCACATTCTCAGCTTGCCCTTTGTTTTTTTAAGTACGTTGTGGGTCGTGGTGGAAAATCAGCTGCACACGAGCTCCCAGGGTGATGCTGGGGCCAAAACTGCTAATGGGATCCTTGGAGGCACAAATGGGAATCTTGAGTAGGAGCAGAGAGGTTATCTGAGCTCTGGATTTGGCGGTGATGCGACCGCTGCTGGGATCCTGTGTCCGGTGCTAGTGCCCACAATTCCAGGCGGCTGGTGATGAATTGGAGGGGTCAGAGAAGAGCCGTGAGAATGATTCAAGGGTTAGAAAACCTGCCTTGTGGCGATAGACGCAAGGAGCTCAAGCTATTTAGCTGAACACAGAGCAGGTTAAGGGGTGACTGATCACAGTCTGTAAGTACCTACAACAGAAAACTATTTGATGGGGCTCTGCAGGCTAGCAGAAAAAGGGCTAACGTGGTCCAATGGCTCTGAATTGAAGCTAGACTCATCCTGGCGGATGGGAAATAAGGCGCATATTTTGAACAGTACGGGCGATTAACCAGTAGAAGCATGTACCCAGGGTGGTGGTGGATTCTCCTTCACTGGCAATTTTTAAATCGAAATGGGATGTTTCTCTCAAAGCTCAGGAGTGAAGGAATGAGGAATGAATGAATGAATTCAGGGCTGTCCTCTGCCTGTGTT
>NW_020705443.1:0-1054 GCF_002925995.2 Terrapene triunguis
TGGATTGGACACTTCATCACGCCTTTCCCTCCCCCACTGTGCTCATGTCCCCAGTTAGAAATGCTTCCTTTGTGGAACAGTTCCTGGTATAACTAATTTTAAATAAATCTAGTTTGTTACAATTGCTACATAAAACATTAAGTTAATGGCTTGTTTTAGTATGTTACTCGCTGGAGTAACCTTAACTATAAGTTCACAAAGTTATTTTTTGGTCTGGGACTTTCCTTTTCCTTTTAAAGAAAGATGATTAGCAGCAGAAATTGGGGATCCAGCAGGACTTTCAATGGCTGCAAGGCCCGTCAGCCTTCCTGCTTTGGAGAGTCCTAGTTCAGGGCAAAGAAGTCTTGGGGGTTTTGGCCACACTACATCTGGGCAAAATTTTTCATCCAAATAGGTTTCTTCACCCCAAAATGCAGATTCTGGTTGAATGAGACATTCGCAAATTCAGGTCGAATTCAGCAAATAGTTTTGGCCCCAAAAAAACAAAGAAAAATTCAGAACTCGCAAACCAGTCTGCCTTTTTGTCCTGGGCAGACTTTTCATGTCAGAATGTGCCTACATTTAATTTACAAATTTTTTAAAAGCCTCCAAAATGGCAATGTAAAGTTGAACGGTTTTTGTTTCAGATCTATGACTGCTTCAGCCAATCCAAAATGAGTTTTGTTTTTAAATTGGTTTTTATTTGGTTCAACCGCCAAACCGAAAAATCGATTCTTTGCACAGCCCAGCCCACGCGCCCGTCCCGCAGGCCCAGTCATTGGGGTATTTCTGAGCTGGGGCGCTGAAATACACTGCATGGGAAATGGGGTCACCGCACGCCCAACCTGACTGCAGCTTGGGACGTCAGTAGCAGCGGATGGGGAGGGAGCAGTGGACGGGGACCGTGGCACTTGCGCCACCATTTGTTTAAACCGTTCTATGCGTAAGAGCCTGCGTACAGTGAAGTCTTGTTCGCCTATAACTAGGGCCCTACCAAATTCAGTCCATTTTGGTGAACTTCACAGTCATAGGATTTTTAAAATAGTAAATTTCATTATATCATTTATTTAAATCT
>NW_020705444.1:0-1068 GCF_002925995.2 Terrapene triunguis
TAGGAATGGTGCAATGGATTGGACACTTCATCACGCCTTTCCCTCCCGCACTGTGCTCATGTCCCCAGTTAGAAATGCTTCCCTTGTGGAACAGTTCCTGGTATAACTAATTTTAAATAAATCTAGTTTGTTACAATTGCTACTTAAAACATTAAGTTAATGGCTTGTTTTACTATGTTACTCACTGGAGTAACCTTAACTATAAGTTCACAAAGTTATTTTTTGGTCTGGGAATTTCCTTTTCCTTTTAAAGAAAGATGATTAGCAGCAGAAATTGGGGATCCAGCAGGACTCTCAATGGCTGCAGGGCCCGTCAGCCTTCCTGCTTTGGAGAGTCCTAGTTCAGGGCAAAGAAGTCTTGGGGGTTTTGGCCACACTACATCTGGGCAAAATTTTTCATCCAAATAGGTTTCTTCACCCCAAAATGCAGATTCTGGTTGAATGAAACATTCGCAAATTCAGGTCGAATTCAGCAAATAGTTTTGGCCTAAAAACAACAAAGAAAAATTCAGAACTCGCAAACCAGTCTGCCTTTTTGTCCTGGGCAGACTTTTCATGTCAGAATGTGCCTACATTTAATTTACAAATTATTTAAAAGCCTCCAAAATGGCAATGTAAAGTTGAACGGTTTTTGTTTCAGATCTATGACTGCTTCAGTCAATCCAAAATGAGTTTTGTTTTTAAATTGGTTTTTATTTGGTTCAACCGCCAAACTGAAAAATCGATTCTTTGCACAGCCCAGCCCACGCGCCCGTCCCGCAGGCCCAGTCGTTGGGATATTTCTGAGCTGGGGCACTGAAATACACTGCATGGGAAATGGGGTCACCGCACGCCCAACCTGACTGCAGCTTGGGACGTCAGTAGCAGCGGACGGGGAGGGAGCAGTGGACGGGGACTGTGGCACTTGCACCACCATTTGTTTAAACCGTTCTATGCGTAAGAGCCTGCGTACAGTGAAGTCTTGTTCGCCTATAACTAGGGCCCTACCAAATTCAGTCCATTTTGGTGAACTTCACAGTCGTAGGATTTTTAAAATAGTAAATTTCATTATATCATTTATTTAAATCT
>NW_020705445.1:0-5632 GCF_002925995.2 Terrapene triunguis
CTTTAACTAGCTTGACTGTCATTGTGTCCTTCATTCAAAAAAGTATAAAAACCTTTATGTTCCCTGTTAAGCTAACCTATGTCACATATTCTATAAGACAAAACCATCCCTTAATTGTCCCTATGAAGCTTCCTCCGCCCAACATTCTACATCAGTCCTTGCTACCTCCCTCTTTAGTACTCTGGCTAGGCAAGGTGGCGCTGCCAAAAGCTACTAAAAAATCCCTGACCAACCATACGAGAAAAACAAAATTACTATATTGTCAGCTCTGCATAACCTATCTCCACTTCTTGTAAGTCTTACTTCAACTATCTGCAGACCAGTTAGCTCCCAACAGCTGTTTGTTCCGCTGCCACTTCTCAAAACCTCACCCTAAACCTGCCTTTGCTGCTAGATAGGAGGCAGCCAATATAAATAAATAAAGTAATTAATGGAGATATCCTATCTCCTAGAATTGGAAGGGACCTTGAAAGGTCATCGAGTCCAGCCCCCTGCCTTCACTAGCAGGACCAAGTACTGATTTTGCCCCAGATCCCTAAGTGGCCCCCTCAAGGATTGAACTCATAACCCTGGGTTTAGCAGGCCAATGCTCAAACCACTGAGCTATCCCTCCCCTAAAAGCTATCACCAGCTATGGTGATATGCCAAAGCTATCACCAGCTCAGTATTAACATTCACTGCTGCTTTATCTGATTTGTAAATTAAAGGGACAATGTCTGGTTACAAATCAGAAATTCTTCTTTAAAATAAAAAAATTCCTTTACACAGCCTTGCAGCAACGACATTAGTTATTCTCCTTCAGCCACAGTCAATGTGATGCTTTCTCTGCACCACTTCTCCTTATGACCTCTTTGCCCATGGTATTCCTTGTAGTTTCCACTTCTCTCAATTCTAAGGCCTGGTCTACACTAGAAAATTAAGTCGGCTTGACTATGTTGCTCAGGGAGTGAAAAATCCACACCAAGGAGCAGTGTAGTTAACCCGACCTAACCCCAGGGTAGGCAGTGGTAGGTCAAGACTGAAGGGCTACAATGGGGCAGCTGTGCTGCTGTAGCAGCATAAGTGTAGACATACCCTTGCTGCTTGCATCCTTAGTAGGACTGAGTAAGACAATCTAGGTAAATTCCTGCATTCTAACCACTTCCTACCCAGGTTTCTTAGAGTCCCAGATGTTTGCTCTCTTAAAAGAAAGCTTACTGAACCCATCTTACTCAGCACTAGAGACTGAAACCTTGTCTAGGGAGAAGCATTTTACAGGCTGAAAATTGTATATCTGAGATGAAAAAGTCTGTTCTGAGCTTCCTGCTGTCAGTTCCCAATCCTGCCAAAGAGACATTTATGATGTGAGCAGTATGGGACCCCAGCAAACCTATCATCACCTACTTTAAGTTTAACAGACATACAAAGAACTTTCATATTCCAAAAGTTAAACCTTTCCTTCTAAAGCAGCTTGGGAACTGATTTTAAGGCTTACTTGGGCACTCAGACTGCCAGTGTCACAAACAAAACTTTTCAGTCCAAGTTCCAGATGCACGCTTGTAATTTTGTTTCAAACACAACATAGTATGTTCATGGTAAGAAACACATTTTAAAATTTCAGACAGTTATTATTTATTGAGTCTGTCAATAATCATTTAGATCCCTGCCTGCATTCTCACATTCTATTTAATTACACACTTCTTCCCTTTATTACTGCCTTTCTCCTCTCTCCATTCTCTTCCTTCTGTTCTTTTAAAGATTTTTGCTTTTGTTTTATTTTGTGAGTTAAATTATTAATAAACTTTGGGGGCACAGTTACACCCAAATAAAACTGGAGTAACTCCCCTGACTTCAGTGAGTTATTCTGGGTTTACACCGGTGTATCTGACAACAGACTTTGGCATTTAATATTGAAATAAAAGAGAAAAATATTTTATAATGAACGTCCAAAGTTGCAATACAGCTTGCCTTATTCTCTGTGAGCCCAACCCAAAATCCAGTGAAGTCAATGAAAAGACTTCCATTGACTTCAATGGGTATTGATTTAGGTGCTAAATTTGTTAATGAAATTGTTCAAACACTGATACTATTCACAGGCTACATTTTAATGTTAAACTTTGTGACTGTATTGCATTCACTATTAACTATGTAAGCACTGTATCTTTTGTGATTACATGTTTTTCAGTTATGCAACATGAAAAAATACTGGTTTGGGTTTAATATAATCCAAAGAATCAAATTTAAATATGAAACCTTTTAGAAAACCGAGACCCACCTCTAAATGCAAAGAACAAACATTTGCATTACCTATTTATATTAAAATATGCAGAAATTTCCTAAGTACTCAGCCAACTTATAAATTTTTATAACTTCTTCAAATTGTTAACATTTTTTAACACACAGCATTATTTCAGCTCTGTGAAGAGCTCAATAACAATCTTTCTGGTCTGGAAAAAAGGAAAGAACATTAAAATAAAGAATGCAGAATAAATAAAAACAAAACAGTACTAGCCGTACATCCACACATACAAAGACAACTTTCATGGTGAGCTCTAAGCAATTATAATAACACAATGTGCTGCATGTTGATTTCACCAGTGAAAAGAATTTCTCTAGTTATTGAAGACTTTCCTGGCAGAGTTTCAGAAAAAAATTCTGACATTCTCCAAACTGACTTCTGTGCAATGCAAGTCATGCACATTTTAAACACTGATGAATAATGCTGCCATTCTTCTATGAACTGTTAACAGCTGTAGAAACTATTATAGCCTGCTTAAAAACATGTCTCTGTAGTCAATAGTCTCCAGACACTTAGCAATACTAAAGCTATTCCTGGGGCTAAACTAGAATTGAAATGTGAATACAAAGTTTGATTTATGTTGGAAATGAAACAACAAACATCTGATCTTTCCTTTTTTTTAATAGCTATTCATACAAACATGAGCATCAGCTGCATAACTAGAAAGTGATGTACCAAATTTACTGAAATTAGAAAAAAGGGAGACCACCCACAGTTACTTTCAAGAAGAAAAGATTTGTCAGGGATTAAAGGTCTCTGGAGATGATGGTTGATACTATCATGACTGCCTAGTATTCCACTCAGCCCCAGGGAGAGCATGCGTCTCTGTAATGCGAGGTTGCCCAAATCAAATTTTCCAGTAGTGCGAAGAATAGAAAAGTGATCATCAGTTTCACACCATATCATGGAGCTGTTGATTTCTAACTGATCATAGAGTCAATGGATAAATTAGTTCAGACTCATCCAAGGGGAATGCGTCAATCTTGTGCAGTGTTGCTGTTTTCCTTCCTCCCCCACCCCTCCCCCCAAAGCAAAAAGTGGGAGCAAAAGGGATGCTTGGGCTTTCTCTGATACTTCTTGGATAATGACTTGGAAAAGGTAGGACGAGACCTGGATGGGGCAGGCAGAAGAAGTAAGATGTCTGAAGTTTCTAACACATTCTATCAATTCCCATACTTCATTAAACTAGTACAGAAACTGCATGCAGAGAGTCCAGGCTTGATTCCTCACTCAGGTAAACTCCCGCTGAAGTTCTTTCCTTTCTTCTTGTGTCCGTGGCTGACTTCTGAAACTCAAGAAATTAAAATCATCATCATCATCTTGAATTTCTGAAAGATCTGGGGAAAAAATAATTAGATCTTTATCTGAGTAGTAACACAGCTAACAAATCACAGCTACCCCGCTTCCTAAAGCAGAAATGCACACAACCCAAAAACCAGTTGGCGCTACAAGTAATGAGCACCTGAAGCTCCTGGTGACTTTATTATGGGTGCTCAGTAGTTCTGAGTGAACAGGAAAGATGGTCTCATTGGTAAGTCACTGATCTGGGATTCTAAGATCTGGGTTAAGTTCCCAGCACTGCTTCAGATTCCCTTCTCAATCTTAGGCAAGTGACCAAATCTCTCTATGCCTCATCTCTAAACTGTGGATGATAGTTCCTTTCTGCCACCTATTGTCCCTCTATCTTGTCTGTTTAGATTGGAAGCTCTTCGGAGAAAGAACTCTTACTCTGTGTTTGTGCAGTGCCTACACAATGGGGTCCTGATCTCAGCTGGGGCCTCCAGGTGCTACTGTAATGTAAACAAACGTTAAGAATGATGAGGCCAATCAGTCCCTTAGAACTGGTTTGGTGAGCCCACTCCTGCAGTTGTGCTCACTCAGACAAAACGCCTACCACATTATGAGACTAGTAACTGCTAAGTCCAAATCCCTCTGAGGCAGTTGGTCCAGCCAGCCATCTCTCCTATCACATATGGAGTAGCTGTATTTAGCAGAGAGATCTGTCTTAGGCCCTAATTCAGGAAAGAAATTAATCACGTGCTTAAATCTAACCCTAATCAGGAATTTATTAAATACATGCTCAGTTGTTTTCCTGACTAGCGATGCTTTCCTGAATCCAGGCCATAGTGAGTTCCTATGTTGGAACATCACTTGAGTATTTTAGTTTTGATGTTTTTATCAGCTAATGAACTATGTGTTTTTGAATCTTTCAGGGTTGAAAGACTGATCCTCAAAATGCTCCCAAACAATTATATTGGAAAGTGGCTTCTTCCTACACACTTTTTATTCCTCAGCAGCTAATTCTAATTAATTTCTGGAGCTGTGAATCTCTTTTTAACCAGTAGCTGTTAGAGTGATTGTAAGGCCATGTTCTAATTTCTGTCTGATTTTGGGAGGCCGCCATGGCTAGGAGAAGGAAAGGAGTTATTGTTACTGCTGCTGCCAGTTCTAGGTTTGGTTTTGTAAATTAATTGTTTTAAAGCATCACCCTGGAGTTTTCTAAGCAGTGCTATTTGATTAGTGAATTTCCAGTGTGTCTCTTTTCCCCCATATGTGCAAGGCACTCCTCAAATTTCTCCAGCAGAGCAGCAAGCAGCTGAGTAATCTCTGTCTGCCTTCAGGACTGCTTAAATGTTGTCAAGCAGAGCTCTCTATACACATTCTTACTGCTTGGCTGGGGGAAAAGCTGTGATCTCGTCCCACCCATAGCAAACTCTGGGCAGGTCCACTGGGAGCCATCAAAATTAACCTTATGCTGCCATTGGTGAAAGGTTAGGACGGGGATAAACTCTATCAGAAGGACTGAATATTTATTGAGTGCACCAGCTGACTTCAGGGAAAATCTTGCTCCCTTGATTGCCTCCCATTAAAACTGTGCAAGGCTGGCAGTTGTCCAGTGTCGTGAGCTCTGGCTAACACTAACATTGCCAACAATTGCTCTCATGTGATCAGTTAGCTCCCTCAGAACACTGATGACCCATGGATGTGATGGAACTTCAGGACCCTGAGACAAGGCAACTATTTAATATATGGGCCCAATTGTAGCACAGACATATTGTAGCTCCTATTCTCTATAGCATCAAATTCAAACTCTTACAGCCTGATACAGAGCCCACTGTGTCAATGGACAAAGTTCCATTGACTTCAGTAGGCTTTGGATCAGTCATCTACAAGACCATACATCAGGGATTGGCAACCTTTGGCACGCGGCCTGCCAGGATAAGCACCCTGGTGGTCTGGTCCAGTTTATTTATCTGCCACGTCCGCAGGTTCAGCCGATCGCAGCTCCCATTGGCTGTGGTTCGCCGTCCCAGGCCAATGGGGGCGGCGGGAAGCGGCGGCCAGCACATCCCT
>NW_020705445.1:5732-13135 GCF_002925995.2 Terrapene triunguis
CGGGAAGCGGCGGCCAGCACATCCCTCGGCCCGCGCCGCTTCCCGCCGCCCCCATTGGCCCGGAGCGGCGAACCGCAGCCAGTGGGAGCTGCGATCGGCCAAACCTGTGGACGCGGCAGGTAAACAAACCAGCCTGCCAGGAGGCTTACCCTGGCGGGCCGTGGGCCAAAGGTTGCCGATCCCTGCCATACATAATCCTGCTCTTACCTACATCTTTGCTTTCATTTCCCCCTACTCACACTCCAGCTCCCTCTGCTCTTCCCTTTTACCAGCTGCTCCTTTTGTCTCTGTTTCCCATCATCAGCTATGTGCCATATATATATATATATCATGCTGCTCTCAATGCCCAGAACACTATTCCTGGACCTGATTCAGCTCTCACATCACTGTAAAACTGGGATAACATCTCTGTCAATGAAGCTAAATGGATGTAAAACTGAATCAGGTCCTGGTCTTATTGGCCAAGCATCCTCTCTCTCCTCCTCTAATCTCTTTGGGCAACCTCTCCTTGCCTTTTGCTCATAATTAGTAACTACCAGACCCCCAACTCCTTAGCCATTACTGGATATTTTGTCTTGTGTTTGATATTCTTGCCTTATCTAGACTGTAATTTTTTCAGAGTATGGGGCTTTTTTGTGTTAATAACAGAAAGAGATGATTGGATGGAGATTAAAGCACTGACAGCGGGGGGGGGAGGGGGGAAGGGACATTAAGTAGCAGATTTCTCCCCCAGAATTGCAGGAGTTGAGGCAGACAGAGAGCGAGAGTGAATGTTTTTTTTTTGGGGGGGGGGGGGTCACACACTGGTTCTTGCAGCTTTAATGGACACCTGAAAATAGTGTAGATATTCAGAAACCATAACTACCTGCACATTAGAGAACCTTAGAGATGGATTAAAGTACAGAAAAGGCAAAGGGGGAAAAAAAACCAGCAAGCTTACTAGCAGCCTGGTCTGGGGGTTATTTAGTCAATTTCAGTTATGTTTCTGAGTACAGCACAAACATAATGCAACATTGCTATTAAAATTCTCAGAGCATTTGCAAGTGAAAAAGAAACAATCAACTCAACACGTTTCCACAGTCACTCATTTGCAATTGGGATGTTGGGTACCAAATAACCCTACAGTAATTACAAAATAAAGGCAGACTGTTCCAAACAGTAAATTCTCACAGGCATTCGTTCCCTTAACATCAACCTGATTTGAAGCTTGAGTGCATGTACAGAATCTGAGCTGTAGTGTATCAGGTTAAACTAAGTGAGAAAAAAGATCAGTTTGTAGACTTGCAGAGTTTACAACGGGAGGCTGACCTTGGACCAAAGGAATTATTAGCAGGTAAGGACTGAATGTAAAACTTATGCTTAAAAAGGGAATATCAGGAAGAGCAAGAGGGGTCTTTTGTAAAATAAATAATATGGGTAATATAATCAATGCTGTATCATAATTCATACACACAAGGGGCACTGGCATGGGCAATATTCATTCAGTCATTTCCTAATTTGAGAGTGTTTGACTATGCAACCTTTTAATCCTTTTAAATCCACAACTTTGTATTTCCTAATTTTTCATTGTCTAATTTATAGATGAGAGAAACCTTAATTAATGTTAAATGAAGCTTTTTGTTTGTGGATTTCCTTAGTTTTTAAAAGAAAGAAAATCTTTTTATATAATAAAGCACTTATACATTTGTGGTCTTCAATGTGTAATTTGTTGCCATTGTTATCTTTGTAAAGTTTCATATTTCACCACTCAGTGCCATGTTGACCAATATATTGAAAGCAATGAAACTATATTCAAACAAAATATGTTGTTTAAAAATGTAACGTCCGTTTTACTGCAACTTCTAAATGACACTTTGTTTTAACTGTGTAACAGAAAGTGGAGTAGGGACTCACAACTATGATACCCACCTTTAAAAACGTGGGTATTTAGAAAGCTGGAGCCCCCAATTTGTAAGAAGCTGATAAGCTATATCCATGAAAGGGAGCTGGAATTTTGTATCTTATTTTTCATGTAACCCTTTTGAGGAAAGTAACACACAATGGCCCTCTGTATGGTGTTACTTACCCAGTACAAACCCAGAGGAGCACAGCAGGCGCTTAGCCAAACTCAGCCTGCTTTCCTTATAGTCCCCTCCTGGGACCCTTTTTGGTAATCATGTTCTGGGCAGTCAGGGGAAAATCAGTTATCAAAGGCAGCCATTGCCAGGGCAACCAGGGCAATAGTGACTTTCCCCCAGTATGCAAATAAAGTGATGGGAGTGAGTGCGGAGTGGCTGATTATCTCTGATGTCACAGTAATACTGCTCAGGCAACAGCAGTGGGTAACAAATGTGCACTGTGTAGAAAAATCAGGCGTTTTCAGTGTTCCAGTTTTCCCAAATGTCCTAAAAAACCAACACCACAAAATACACAGTGGAGATCGTTCATTACATGTATTAATTAGTGACTGAAATTTGGTTCAAATTCCCCATGGCATGTTTACAAAAATTGGTTTCTAAAAAAAGGTGCAACACTGAGTTACAGACACAGTTAAAAAAATTGGATGCAATCTTAACTCTGGTCTTGCTATACGAGACCATAATGTATCTGTGTAGGTATTCAGACTGCATTCATCACTGTATTAAAGAGTTATGCATATGCACATAAGGCTCATAGCACTACCAACACTTCCCAGTCTGACTAGCAATATTATATTATTACAGTCCTCTGTCTTCCATGAGCAGACACTGCTATCTGTGACAAACTATCCAATAATTCTGGGAGCAATAATCTCTGAAATCTTATATTGACAATGTTACACACTGTACATCACTCTCAGGAAACAGTCATTATAAGAAACTTAATTCTAAAATATCTACTTTCCAATGATAAATCTATTAACTAATAATATTTCACATTTTACTGTAAGCCTTAAAAAGAAAATATTAGTTACTAAAATCAAGATACACAAATTATAGTTTAAAAAACACTCCACATATCAGAGTTAAGGGTTGTTGTGTTTGATGAAATGTGTGTTTCTTTATGGTTGATAACAGTAGTGGCCTGGTTCCACAGCTGAGGAAGTAGATGGGCAAAGATCGTTCTAAACCTCCTTTGTAGTTCCTTGACCATGGGGCTGGCTAAAGGCTGATGACAGTGGAAAGCAACCTTGAGTTTCTCTTGGGCCTGGGTCTACACTGGGAGGGGGAGAGGGGGATCGATCTAAGTTACACAACTTCAGCTACGTGAATAACATAGCTGAAGTCGACATACTTAGATCGACTTACCGTGATGTCTTCACCGCGGTGAGTCGACTGCTGCCCCTCCCCCGTCGACTCCACCTGCGCCTCTCGTGGCGGTGGAGTCCAGAAGTCGACAGGAGAGCCCTCGACCTCCGCTGGATCAATCGCTGCCCGCCGATCCGGCGCGTAGTGTAGACATACCCTAAGTTACACCCTGCTGCCCACAAGAGATCAGTACAGCTCTGGTCATCACTAGGGCATAAAGGTGCCCTGGCCACACAATACCCTCTTACCCCAAAAATGCCCCTTGTACTGGATTTCAATGAGTCATTACACCAGCTCTATGCCGCCTGAGGACTTCCCTTTATACCATGGAAATCCTCCGGGAGCCAGTTATCCAACTTTCTGGCTGCTGTGTGCTATTGGAATGTACAAGGCAGCTGGAGGAGAATTGAGCTCTGAATATTTATGTTCATGTTTATTATGTGGATAGTGTAAGATGTAGGTTGTCCTTACCTATTCACTTGCCTGTTTACTTGATGATTGGGTTTAGTAAGTTGTGTGACAGATGATCACATTGTTGTCTCTTAGCAACGTTAACAGGTTTCTGAAATGATGATTTTGGGTTTTAGAATTTGTACTAAGCCCTCTACAGTAGTTAGAGGTGATTCATGAACAGCAAAGAGGTGATTCATCCCCCTCTCCCTCCCTCCACCCCAGTTATGAAGTGATATCATCAGTTTGTATTTCCATAAGAACAGCAGAGGAAAACCTTTGTTTCACTGAACAGTATAATTTTGTATGCCACTTCCATCTCCAAATGAAAGTATTAGATCTACAGATGGTCATTACAAGCTAAAGGGGCAAATTTTCAGTATTATGGGTAGTACATTGGATCTGCAGCATTCATGGACACTCCAGCTATGAGAGTATAAAGATATTCTCATGTATTAATAAGCAGTGGTGGAGAAATCTCAAACATTTCAGCATTGATTTAGGGATAAAACCCAAAGTCTGGATACTACAACTGTCTCCACCCAATCAGATTCTCCCTCCCTCACCCAATCCATCTGTCTAGCCCAATATGATCCACAATCACTTTTTCTCTTTCCCTCCAACTCAGGGGCTGCGGGACAAAATTTAAAGTGGGGGGACTGTGGTGTGACTCACGGGAGGCCAGGTCCTGCCCAAAGGTGGAGGGGTTGGAGAGTGAGCCAGCACTGCACTTATCCCACAGCAGTTCCTGTCCCTTAGGGCTGACCTGCTCCCTGCTCCGGCCCATTGGCTCTCACCGCAGCATGCAGGCAGGGCCCTTCCCCCATGACATCTTGCTCCCTTCCCGGCCCTGGTGCCACTGGATTGCGTGCCCTGACTTGGGCTGTGGCAGGTCAAAAAGTGGTTGGGCCATGCCCCGGGTGACCCCTTCTTGCCCTGGCTCTGCAGCCTACTCTCCCAACTACAATCAGTAGATTATCCCACCATGCTAAGAACAGCTGCATCCATTGCTCAGCAACATCCATTACTCAGTGTTGCCCCACTAACATACATCATTTTCCTAGGTTGGCCCTCTCATCTCCCTGATCCACAATAGTGTCCCCTCAGCCCAAAACAGGTCCTCAATCTTCCCAGAAATTGTTGATCACCAGGTTCTCAGCAGTCTGGCAATCTCAGCTAGACCCACAGCTGTTACTGTATTCACACTATGTATGCTCCAGGGCTTCCCCAAGGCAGAAGTGCACAGGATTGCCTTGCATCCTGCTGACATGGGAAATCCCCACAGCACTTGAGATTTGAAAACGGCATTTAATTTAATATCAGAAATTAAATTAACCAAACGCTAAATGTGTGTGAGAGACAGACAAAGAGAGAGAAGACTATTAGGTTTCCATGTACACATTAACTGCTCTCTTCGAGGTTGACATTTTGGGTAACAGTTCTTATCAGTTTTAAAAGCCGTATGTAGGGCTGGGCACCACACTGCTTTTGCAGTCATTCTGGGTGATGTCAGCCTGTCATCACCCAGGAGCCCTAAGTATACTGCAGTTTGCCATGCCTTGTAATTAATGATCTGTCCTCTGCAAAGCAGACAGCAATATACGTACAGCTGAATAGCTACTGTGTCAACGATGACAGGCAGACATTGCCCAGAGTGACTGCGATTTTCTTTCAGTAAAACTTCTTATTCCTTCATTGTAGCTTTTCCTTGGGTGCCTATTTATCTCTCTGATCCCATGTGCAAAGATGCTAAGATAATGACCTATAATCCCATAGGTTCATCTATTTGCACAACTCATGCCTGGTTCACACACTTTCCCCATCAGCTCTAATGCTCACACAATATCTTATGTCAGCATTGTTAGTGTTAAAACACACAAGGGAAAATAACCCTGCCCTCCCCCATGGCTGCCAGTGCCTGGTCTGTCACCAGAGGTGGGAGAGGGGCAGGATTTGGGGAAACCTCACAAGAACATCTGCTCCACCTGTGCTCCATCAACCTCTGCAAGGACACCCTGCATAACTCTGAGCAGCAGGGCCTGGGGGCTAGACAGAGCCAAGGCAGGGGTGGGCCAGGAGAGGAATGGAAGCAGGCATAGGCGCCGACTCCGTGGGTGCTCTGGGGCTGGAGCACCCACAGGGAAAAGTTAATGAGTGCTCTGCACCCACCGGCAGCCAAACTCCCCTCACCCCCCGCCCCACCTCCCACTCCCCTGAGCTCGCCTCCTCCGTCTACCTCCCAGCGCTTCCCGCCACCAAACAGCTGTTTGGCAGCACTTAGGACTTTCCAGGAGGGAGGGGAGAGGAGCTCAGGGGAGGAAGCGGAGAAGAAGCGGGGCAGGGGCGGGGACTTGGGGGAAGGGTGTGGAATGGAAGCGGGGCAAGGGCAGTGCAGGGGCGGGGGAGCACCCACCGGGAACAGTGGAAGTCGGAGCCTATGGAAACAGGGGCTGATGGATCTGCTGCTACACAAATCCAGTAACCACTGTCCCAAAACTCTTGAAGCACAAGAGCAGGTGGTGTAAAGGTGGGTTTAATCTACCTCTTTACCCACTGCTCCTGAGTTGAGCTATGATCTGGCCCATTTAGTGAAACTATTAATTTTATATTTGGCATCTAGATTTCTTGATGATGGGTGCTTTAGAAATACACAGATCAGATTGACGAACAATGGATCTAGAGGTGGTGTTTAAGATGTTTCTGATATCTCAGTGTGTGTCATCTGGTGCCAGACACAGGGAGTTAGAACTTCTCATGAGAACTGTCCATTTTATCAATTTCACCTACTGAAGCAAGTTTAGCCACTAGCTATCCTTTCAATTCAATACCTGACTACAGACCCAAAGAAAAGTCAGTAATTATTATTTGTATTGCAGTAGCATCTAGTGACCTGGTTGTGCTAGGTGCTGTACAAACACATGGTAAGAGACGAGCCTGTGACCCAAAAAGCTTACAATCTAAAAAGACAAGACCGACAAAGGGTAGGAACAACTAAGAACTGTGCTCCTCAAACACTCAGTTGGGGAACTGAGACAGGCTGATTAAGAGACTTGCAAAAGTCACATAGGAAGTCTCTGTAGCAGAACCAGGAACTGAAGTCAGATCTCCTGAATTCCAGTGCAGTATCTTAACCACAAGATCATCCTTCTCCCTCATCCTTGTCATCACTACCTCTATATATTGTATGTGATCAAAAAGGAACTCAGTCACAAGTGGAAAGTGAAACTGAACCTTACTTTGGCTACAATATATATGTTCTCGCAATAAAAAGCTAAGAGCCTGAATTGCCACTCACTCACACCCATTTAACACCAATGTAACTCTGTTGAAGTCAACAGAGTTATTCTTGATGTACACTTTGAGAGGGTGCTGTTAGTATCTATAAACTGAGCCCTTTGGAAGCCAGCAGCCTGGTCACTTAGAACACTCAGGGCCCTTGTTGTGGTTAGAGTAGGAGGGACTTAGGTAGTTTGGGTTTGGAAGAGGTGAAGGGATCACTTGTATCTCCAGGAAGCCTGATGAGCTAATGGAGGTAATTAGCTCACCAGCTGGATGCCCTGAGAAGACTGCAAGCAGTATAAAAGGCCACATAACTGCTCCTATATGGTGATGTACCTAGAGCATAAACAACAATAAGGACACTGGATGAAGGTTCTATAGTGAACTGTTTATACTGGTTAACTCACT
>NW_020705446.1:0-7458 GCF_002925995.2 Terrapene triunguis
AATTTCTCCATATGATGCTAAGGTGAACAGAACCATTCAATTATGCAGACAGGAAAAAGTCCTAAATACACTTGTTCTTGTCATGAGTAAAACCCATCAAGCCAGGAAGTTTGGTACTGCTCTTTTATTCTAACATGGCCTAAGTTGCGATGGTACTTCTATTCTCTAATGTCAAATACTGTACAGAATAATTAACGGTGTGCATTTTTAATAAGGTAGGATACTACATAAGAACGGCCATACTGGGTCTGACCAAAGGTCCATCTAGCCCAGTATCCTGTCTTCCGACAGTGGCCAGTGCCAGGTGAACCAGAGAGAAAGAACAGAACAGAACAGGTAACACTGCTCTACAGCCAAAATGCTTCTGAAATAAATGTAGTCAAACTTTACTAATTCTGGGTCACTAAGAACAAAAATGATGCTTAAAATTGTTGATTGGCTCTAATTTTCAAGATATGCTATTGGGTCAGTATATACGACCCTTGACTTGGGAATGGCGGAGGATAAGTGAGTTATAAAAGGAAGGGATCTCAATTTAAACCAGAAATGACTAAAATACATCTTAGATTTATTCATAGATCCAGTCAATGACTGGGTTTGGACAGTACTTGCTTTTTAGGCAAAACTATGAATGATGCAATCTGAAGCTGGTATTGCGTCATACATGATATGAATTGCATCATGTTATTCCTAGAAGTCATGGATAATGCAATCATAACGAAGCTTACATCACTCTGCTGAACAAATTTCCCTATATCAGCTCTAGAAATCATACAGTGTCGTGCTCTCTTATTTGTCAGTGTTTGATTTTGCAAAGGAACACATTTCTGTTTAGCTAAAGTGAGCAGAGATGCCTCGTACTTGTGTGAACAGTGCAGATAACTTCTGCTATGTTTGTGGTGAAGTGACTTTTGCATCACAAAAGCACAGTATAACCACTATGGTTAAGAAAGCCTATCACCTTTATTTTGGCTGCAAAATTGGAGCTCAGGACAAAAGGTGGGCCCCACACATATGCTGCAACACTTGTGCAACAAATCTTCGCCAGTGGTTGAACAGGAAAAGGAAATCTATGCCTTTTGCAGTGCCAATGATTTGGAGAGAGCCAACAGATCATACCAGCAATTGTTACTTCTGCATGGTGCCTCCAGTTGGGAAAGGTGTGTCAAAGAAGAAAAAGTGGACTGTGCATTATCCAAACATTCCATCAGCTATACGCCCAGTACCCCACGGAGAAGGACTGCCGGTTCCTGATGCACCAGAATCATTCTCACTTGAGTCAGACGAGGAAGAGGAAGAGGATGAAACTTCTGGTCCTGAACCATCAATGTCACAGGACCCACATTTTCTCCCATCCTCCTCCTCTGAACCACACCTCATAACACAAGGTGAACTGAATGACCTTGTCAGGGATTTGGAACTACCCAAGAGTAAGGCAGAGCTGTTGGGCTCCAGACTACAGCAGTGGAATCTCCTGGCAGGTAATGTTAGGGTTTCCATGTTCCATGACCGTCAAAAGGATCTTGTCCCATTCTTCTTCATGGAAGGTGATCTTGTAGCCTGCAACAACATCGATGGTGTGATGGCAGCCCTCAACATCGTTCACGATCCAGATGAGTGGAGACTGTTCATTGATTCATCGAAGACGAGTCTTAAAGCTGTTTTACTGCATAATGGCAATGTTTTGCCATCAATTCCAGTTGGTCATGCAGTCCATATGAAGGAAACCTATGACAACATGAAACAACTTTTGAGGTGCATAAACTATGACCAACATCAGTGGCAGCTTTGTGGCGATTTGAAGGTTGTTGCTCTCTTGCTTGGTCTGCAGACTGGATACACAAAGTACTGCTGTTTTCTCTGCGAATGGGATAGTCGTGCAAGAGATTCCCACTACATCAAGAAAGATTGGCCACTCCGACAGTCATTGGAGCCTGGGAGGAAAAGTGTTCAGCATCCACCACTTGTTGAATCAAGGAAGATTTTGTTACCACCCTTACACATCAAGCTGGGTCTGATGAAGAACTTTGTCAAGGCCATTGACAAAACACAAGCAGCTTTCAAGTACCTCCGTGGAAAATTTCCAAGGTTAAGTGAAGCTAAGATAAAGGAAGGTGTCTTTGTTGGTCCTCAGATTCGTGAACTTCTTCGAGATGATGCATTTGACCATGCACTGCATGGCAAGGAAAAGATGGCATGGAAAGCCTTCCAGTTAGTGGCAATAAATTTTCTCGGAAACAACAAGGCAGACAACTACAGGTTGTTGGTGGAAAACCTCCTCAAGGCATACAAAAGCCTTGGTTGCAACATGTCACTAAAGATACATTTTTTGCACTCTCATCTAGATTTTTTTCCACCGAACTGCGGAGCAGTGAGCGACGAGCACGGCGAGCGATTTCACCAGGACATTGCAACAATGGAGAAACGCTATCAGGGCAAATGGAGCCCATCAATGCTTGCAGACTATTGCTGGACAGTGACAAGAGATGCTCCATTTAATGAATACAAGAGACAAGCCAAGAAGCGCCGAGTAGACACTGAATAGGACTAAACTATGTACAGAATAGTTTTTTGCCTTTTGTTTCATAATAAATTTTATTTATATAACCCTTTTGCTGATTTTTAAAGTGTTACATAAACAGGACAGGTGAAATATTATCATGTAAAGCAACCATAAACACATGAAAAGACCTAGGTTTACAATTTATGATTAAAACTCTACTATCTACACAATATACATAGACATAAAATGTAAAAACTTAAATATCTTAGAAACAGTAGCCAATCAGTTGTTTTAATTGTCATATTTGAATTCAGCACATCAAAATACATAATAAATAGCACATTTTATCTCTGAAGCAGACGACTTCTCAAAAATTGTAGACCAGTGTAATCATCAAGTGATCCATTCCCTTGTTGCTCGTTCCCAGCTTCTGGGTAGTCAAAAGAACAGCCATACTGGGTCAGACCAAAGGTCCATCTAGCCCAGTAGCCTCTCTTCCAACAGTGGACAATGCCAGGTGCCCCAGAGGAAATGAATAGAACAGTGATCCAACTCCTGCTGCCCATTCCCAGCTTCTGGCAAACAGAGGTTAGGGACACCATCTCTGCCCATCCTGGCTAATAGCCATTGATGGACCTATCCTCCGTGAATTTATCTAGTACTTTTTTGAACCTTGTTAGAGTCTTGGCCTTCACAACATCAGCAAAGTCTTGGCCTTCTGCTGCCACCACTGCGAATAGGAAACGTAGGGTAGTGGTGGTCGGAGACTCTCTGCTGAGGGGGACGGAGGCGCCCATCTGTCGCCCTAACATTTCATCTCGGGAGGTATGCTGCCTGCCGGGAGCCCGTATCCGAGACGTTACGGAGGCATTGTCGAGGATTATCCAGCCCTCTGACTACTACCCCATGCTACTCATCCATGTGGGCACAAATGATACTGCAAGGTGTGACACTGAGCGGATCAAGAGTGACTACAGGGCTCTGGGAGTACGGGTGAAGGAGTTTGGAGCACAGGTGGTATTCTCTTCGATTCTTCCTGTCAAAGGTAGGGGCCCGGGCAGAGACAGATGCATCATGGAGGTGAATGCCTGGCTGCGAAGATAGTGTCGCCAGCAGGGCTTTGGCTTCCTAGACCACGGGATGCTATTTGAGGAAGGACTGCTAGGCAGAGATGGCGTTCACCTTTCGAGGAGGGGTAAGACCCTATTTGGACACAGACTGGCTAACCTAGTGAGGAGGGCTTTAAACTAGGTTCGACGGGGACAGGTGAGCAAAGCCCACAGGTAAGTGGGGAACATGGAGACCTGGGAGATGGGTCGGAAACGAGAGGGAGTGTGGGCTATATTGGCAGAGAGAAAGGAGGGTCAGGACAAAACTGGGAGGAAAGATCAAACCAGTATCTTAGATGCCTATATACAAATGCGAGAAGTATGGGTAATAGGCAGGAAGAATTGGAAGTGCTAATAAATAAATACAACTATGACATTGTTGGCATCACTGAAACTTGGTGGGATAATACACATGATTGGAATGTTGGTGTGGATGGATACAGCTTGCTCAGGAAGGATAGACAGGGGAAAAAGGGAGGAGGTGTTGCCTTATATATTAAAAATGTACACACTTAGACTGAGGTAGAGATGGACATAGGAGATGGAAGTGTTGAGAGTCTCTGGGTTAGGCTAAAAGGGGTAAAAAACAAGGGTGATGTCACGCTAGGAGTCTACTACAGGCCACCTAACCAGGTGGAAGAGGTGGATGAGGCTTTTTTTAAACAACTAACAAAATCATCCAAAGCCCAAGATTTGGTGGTGATGGGGGACTTCAACTATCCAGATATATGTTGGGAAAATAACACAGCGGGGCACAGACTATCCAACAAATTCTTGGACTGCATTGCAGACAACTTTTTATTTCAGAAGGTTGAAAAAGCTACTAGGGGGGAAGCTGTTCTAGACTTGATTTTAACAAATAGGGAGGAATTTTTTTGTGGAAAAATTGGAAAGAGTCCAGCGGAGGGCAACAAAAATGATTAGGGGTCTGGAGCACATGACTTATGAGGAGAGGCTGAGGGAACTGGGATTGTTTAGTCTCCAGAAGAGAAGAATGAGGGGGGATTTGATAGCAGCCTTCAACTACCTGAAGGGGGGTTCCAAAGAGGATGGAGCTCGGCTGTTCTCAGTGGTGGCAGATGACAGAACAAGGAGCAATGGTCTCAAGTTGCAGTGGGGGAGGTCCAGGTTGGAT
Source organism: Terrapene triunguis (assembly GCF_002925995.2). NCBI lineage: Eukaryota > Metazoa > Chordata > Testudines > Emydidae > Terrapene > Terrapene triunguis. Next base: position 4,748 of record NW_020705446.1, read on the forward strand.
ATTAGGAAACACTATTTCACTAGGAGGGTGGTGAAGCACTGGAATGCGTTACCTAGGGAGGTGGTGGAGTCTCCTTCCTTGGAGGTTTTTAAGGCCCGGCTTGACAAAGCCCTGGCTGGGATGATTTAGTTGGGAATTGGTCCTGCTTTGAGCAGGGGGTTGGACTAGATGACCTCTTCAGGTCCCTTCCAACCCTGATATTCTATGATTCTATGATTCTATGAACTCGTTGAGAATTTGAAAGTAGAAGGCAGCTTGGGTGAAAGTGATCATGAAATCATAGAGTTTGCAATTCTAAGGAAGGGTAGAAGGAAGAACAGCAAAATAGAGACAATGGATTTCAGGAAGGCGGATTTTGGTAAGCTCAGAGAGCTGATAGGTAAGGTCCCATGGGAATCAAGACTGAGGGGAAAAACAACTGAGGAGAGTTGGCAGTTTTTCAAAGGGACGCTATTAAGGGCCCAAAAGCAAGCTATTCCGCTGGTTAGGAAAGATAGAAAATGTGGCAAAAGACCACCTTGGCTTAACCACGAGATCTTGCATGATCTAAAAAATAAAAAGGAGTCATATAAAAAATGGAAACTAGGACAGATTACAAAGGATGAATATAGGCAAACAACACAGGAATGCAGGGGCAAGATTAGAAAGGCAAAGGCACAAAATGAGCTCAAACTAGCTACAGGAATAAAGGGAAACAAGAAGACTTTTTATCAATACATTAGAAGCAAGAGGAAGACCAAAGACAGGGTAGGCCCACTGCTTAGTGAAGAGGGAGAAACAGTAACAGGAAACTTGGAAATGGCAGAGATGGTTAATGACTTCTTTGTTTCGGTCTTCACCGAGAAGTCTGAAGGAATGCCTAACCTAGTGAATGCTAATGGGAAGGGGGTAGGTTTAGCAGATAAAATAAAAAAAGAACAAGTTAAAAATCACTTAGAAAAGTTAGATGCCTGCAAGTCACCAGGGCCTGATGAAATGCATCCTAGAATACTCAAGGAGCTAATAGAGGAGGTATCTGAGCCTCTAGCTATTATCTTTGGAAAATCATGGGAGACGGGAGAGATTCCAGAAGACTGGAAAAGGGCAAATATAGTGCCCATCTATAAAAAGGGAAATAAAAACAACCCAGGAAACTACAGACCAGTTAGTTTAACTTCTGTGCCAGGGAAGATAATGGAGCAAGTAATTAAGGAAATCATCTGCAAACACTTGGAAGGTGGTAAGGTGATAGGGAACAGCCAGCATGGATTTGTAAAGAACAAATCATGTCAAACCAATCTGATAGCTTTCTTTGATAGGATAACGAGTCTTGTGGATAAGGGAGAAGCTGTGGATGTGGTATACCTAGACTTTAGTAAGGCATTTGATACGGTCTCGCATGATATTCTTATCGACAAACTAGGCAAATACAATTTAGATGGGGCTACTATAAGGTGGGTGCATAACTGGCTAGATAACCGTACTCAGAGAGTTGTTATTAATGGTTCCCAATCCTGCTGGAAAGGCATAACGAGTGGGGTTCCGCAGGGGTCTGTTTTGGGACCGGCTCTGTTCAATATCTTCATTAACGACTTAGATATTGGTATAGAAAGTACGATTATTAAGTTTGCGGATGATACCAAACTGGGAGGGATTGCAACTGCTTTGGAGGACAGGGTCATAATTCAAAATGATCTGGACAAATTGGAGAAATGGTCTGAGTTAAACAGGATGAAGTTTAACAAAGACAAATGCAAAGTGCTCCACTTAGGAAGAAAAAATCAGTTTCACACATACAAAATGGGAAGAGACTGTCTAGGAAGGAGTACGGCAGAAAGGGATCTAGGGGTTATAGTGGACCACAAGCTAAATATGAGTCAACAGTGTGATGCTGTTGCAAAAAAAGCAAACATGATTCTGGGATGTATTAACAGGTGTGTTGTGAGCAAGACACGAGAAGTCATTCTTCCGCTCTACTCTGCTCTGGTTAGGCCTCAGCTGGAGTATTGTGTCCAGTTCTGGGCACCGCATTTCAAGAAAGATGTGGAGAAATTGGAAAGGGTCCAGAGAAGAGCAACAAGAATGATTAAAGGTCTTGAGAACATGACCTATGAAGGAAGGCTGAAAGAATTGGGTTTGTTTAGTTTGGAAAAGAGAAGACTGAGAGGGGACATGATAGCAGTTTTCAGGTATCTAAAAGGGTGTCATAAGGAGGAGGGAGAAAACTTGTTCACCTTAGCCTCTGAGGATAGAACAAGAAGCAATGGGCTTAAACTGCAGCAAGGGAGGTCTAGGTTGGACATTAGGAAAAAGTTCCTAACTGTCAGGGTGGTTAAATACTGGAATAAATTGCCTAGGGAGGTTATGGAATCTCCATCTCTGGAGATATTTAAGAGTAGGTTAGATAAATGTCTATCCGGGATGGTCTAGACAGTATTTGGTCCTGCCATGTGGGCACGGGACTGGACTCGATGACCTCTCGAGGTCCCTTCCAGTCCTAGAATCTATGAATCTATGAACATCCTCTGGCAAAGAGTTCCACAGTTTGACTGTGCATTGTGTGAAGAAATACTTCCTCTTTGTTTTAAACCTGCTGTCTATTAATTTCATTTGTTGACTCCTAGTTCTTATGTTATGAGAAGGAGTAAACAATACTTCCTAATTTACTTTCTTCACATCAGTGATGATTTTATAGACCTCAATCATATCCCCCCTTAGTCGTCTCTTTTCCA
>NW_020705447.1:0-3182 GCF_002925995.2 Terrapene triunguis
AATAACGGCCTTTAACATATTTGAAGATGATGAAATCCCCTCCTCAGCCTTCTGTTCTCAAGATTAATCAGACCGGTTTTTTAAATCTTTCCTCATAGGTCAGGTTTTCTAAACTTTTTTATTATTTTTGTTGCTCTCCTCTGGACTGTCTCCAGTTTGTCCATCTTTCTCAAAGTGTGGGACGCAAAACTATTCTAACTTAGTCCTCACCAGTGCTTAGTAGAGTGGGACAACTACCTCCTGTTCTTACAAAAAACACTCCTATTTATACACCCAGAATATTAGCCTTTTTTGAAACTGCATCACATGGTTGGCTCATATTCAATTTGTGATCCACTGTGACAGCCAGATCCTTTTCGGCAGTACTGTTATCTAGCCAGTTATTCCCAATTTTGTAATTGTATAGTTAATTTTTCTTTCCTAAGTGAAGTACTTTGCATTTGTCTTTATTGAATTTCATTTTGTAGATTTCAGACCAATTCTCCAATTTGTCAAGGTCCTTTCAAATTCTAATCCTGTCCTTCTAAGTGCTCGCAACCCCTCCCAGCTCATTGTCCTCTGCAAATTTTAAATATTGAACAGAACCAGACTCAGAACTGATTACTGCAGGATCCCACTGGATACACCTTCACAGTCTGACAGATTACCATTGAGAACTACTCTTTGAGTATGGTCTTTCAACCAGTTGTGCACCCCCTTATAGAAATTTCATCTTTTGCTTATGAGAATGTCCTGTGGGACTGTGTCAAAAGCATTACTAAAATCAAGATCTATCATGTCTACTGCTTCCCCACGACCCACTAGGCCAGTAACTCTGTCAAGGAGGAAATGAGGTTGCTTTGGCATGATTTGTTCTTGGTAAATCCATGCTGGCTATTCTTTATAACCCCATTATCCTCTAGGTGCTTACAAATTGATTGTTTAATAATTAGTTCCAGTATCTTTCCAGGTATTGAAGTTAGGCTGCTGGTCTATAATTCTCCGAGTCTTCTCTGTTAGGGTATGTCTACACTACAGGATTAATCCGAATTTAGATAATTCGAATTTGGGAAACAGGTTGTATAAATTCGATTGTGCGCGGCCACACTAAGCACCTTAATTCGGTTTTAAACCACAGTAATTCGGTGGTGTGCGTCCACACTAACCCTAATTCGAATTAACAAAATCGATTTAGGCTCTACTCCGTTCGTCGAGGTGGAGTACAGAAATCGATTTAAAGGGCCCTTTAATTCGAATTAACTGGCTCTGTAGTGTGGACGGGTGAAGGGTTAATTCGGATTAAGGCAGCTAAATCCGAATTAAAGTCCTAGTGTAGACCAGGCCTTACCCTGTTAAAAGATAGGTCTTATGTTTGCCCTTCTCCAGGCCTCTGGGATCTCCCCTGGCTTCCATGAGTTCTCAATGATAATTGCCAATGGTTCCAAGATTGCTTCAGGTAATTCCTTAAGTACTCTGGGATGAACTTCATCAGTCCCTGCTAACTTGAATACATCGACCTTTTCTAAATATTCTTTCACCTGTTCTTTCCCTGTTTTGGCTTATGCTCCTTCCCCCTGGTGGTTAATATTAATTGTAAAAATAACAGGAGTACTTGTGGCACCTTAGAGACTAACAAATTTATTAGAGCATAAGCTTTCGTGGGCTACAACCCACTTCTTCGGATGCATATTGAGTGAAATATATTGAGGAGATATATATACACACATACAGAGAGCATGAACAGGTGGGAGTTGTCTTACCAACTCTGAGAGGCCAATTAAGTAAGAGAAAAAAAACTTTTGAAGTGATAATCAAGATAGCCCAGTACAGACAGTTTGATAAGAAGCAAGTGTGAGAGTACTTACAAGGGGAGATAGATTCAATGTTTGTAATGGCTCAGCCATTCCCAATCCCTGTTTAACCCTGAGTTGATTGTGTCTAGTTTGCATATCAATTCCAGCTCAGCAGTCTCTCGTTGGAGTCTGTTTTTGAAGTTTTTCTGTTTTAAGATAGCCACCCGCAGGTCTGTCATAGAATGGCCAGACAGGTTAAAGTGTTCTCCCACTGGTTTTTGAGTATTATGATTCCTGATGTCAGATTTGTGTCCATTAATTCTTTTGCGTAGAGACTGTCCGGTTTGGCCAATGTACATGGCAGAGGGGCATTGCTGGCACATGATGGCATATATCCCATTGGTAGATGTGCAGGTGAACGAGCCCCTGATGGTATGGCTGATGTGATTAGGTCCTATGATGATGTCACTTGAATAGATATGTGGACAGAGTTGGCATCGGGCTTTGTTACAAGGATAGGTTCCTGGGTCAGTGTTTTTGTTCAGTGATGTGTGGTTGCTGGTGAGTATTTGCTTTAGGTTGGGGGGTTGTCTGTAAGCGAGGACAGGTCTGTCTCCCAAGATCTGTGAGAGTAAAGGATCATTTTTCAGGATAGGTTGTAGATCTCTGATGATGCGCTGGAGAGGTTTTAGTTGGGGGCTGAAGGTGACAGCTAGTGGTGTTCTGTTATTTTCTTTGTTGGCCCTGTCTTGTAGGAGGTGACTTCTGGGTACTCATCTGGCTCTGTCAATCTGTTTTTTCACTTCAGCAGGTGAGTATTGTAGTTTTAAGAATGCTTGATAGAGATCTTGTAGGTGCTTGTCTCTATCTGAGGGATTGGAGCAAATGCGGTTATATCTTAGAGCTTGGCTGTAGACAATGGATCGTGTGGTGTGTCCTGGATGGAAGCTGGAGGCATGTAGGTAAGTGTAGCGGTCAGTAGGTTTCCGGTATAGGGTGGTATTTATGTGACCATCGCTTATTAGCACAGTAGTGTCCAGGAAATGGACCATTTGTGTGGATTGATCTAGGCTGAGGTTAATGGTGGGATGGAAATTATTGAAATCATGGTAGAATTCCTCAAGGGCTTCCTTTCCATGGGTCCAGATGATGAAGATGTCATCAATGTAGCACAAGTAGAGTAGGGGTGTTAGGGGACGAGAGCTAAGGAAGCGTTGTTCTAAGTCAGCCATAAAAATGTTGGCATACTGTGGGGCCATGCGGGTACCCATAGCAGTGCCGCTGACTTGAAGGTATATATTGTCCCCAAATGTGAAATAGTTGTGGGTGAGGACAAAGTCACAGAGTTCAGCCACCAGGTTAGCTGTGACATTATCGGGGATACTGTTCCTGATAGCTTGTAGTCCATCT
>NW_020705448.1:0-5437 GCF_002925995.2 Terrapene triunguis
CTGTGACATTATCGGGGATACTGTTCCTGATAGCTTGTAGTCCATCTTTGTGTGGAATATTGGTGTAGAGGGCTTCTACATCCATAGTGGCCAGGATGGTGTTTTCTGGAAGATCACCGATGGATTGTAGTTTCCTCAGGAAATCAGTGGTGTCTCGAAGATAGCTGGTAGCGTAGGGCCTGAGGAGAGAGTCCACATAGCCAGACAATCCTGATGTTAGGGTGCCAATGCTGAGATGATGGGGCGTCCAGGATTTCCAGGTTTATGGATCTTGGGTAGCAAATAGAATATCCCTGGTCGGGGTTCTAGGCATGTGTCTGTACAGATTTGTTCCTGTGCTCTGTCAGGGAGTTTTTTTTAGCAGATGGTGTAGTTTCTTTAGGTAATCCTCAGTGGGATCAGAGGATAATGGCCTGTAGAATGTGATGTTAGAGAGCTGTCTAGCAGCCTCTTGGTCGTAATCCAACTTATTCATGATGACGACAGCACCTCCTTTGTCAGCCTTTTTAATTATGATGTCAGAGTTGTTCCTGAGGCTGTAGATGGTGTTGTGTTCAGCATGGCTGAGGTTGTGGGGCAAGTGATGTTGCTTTTCAGCCTTTGCACATTGACGGAAGCAATCTATGTAGAAGTCCAGTCTGTTGTTTCGACCGTCCGGAGGAGTCCACGCAGAATCCTTTTTTTTGGAGTGCTGGTAGGGAGGATTCTGTGGGTCCGTATGTACAGATACACATGTTTTGGTTGTATATTTACAAAGCTACCCCTGCTTTCAGCAACTAGGTATGAAGTTTAAATATTAAACCCCAAGAAAAAAAAAACGTAATGGAGCTCTTTTGGAGAGGGAGAGTGGGCTACGTTTACCTTCCTCCTTCTCTGTTCCTCTTTTTCTTCCAGCAGCATAAGAGATAAGCTTTAATGTACTCTCCAGGAGCTCTCAGTCCTCTCCCTTGTAGGTTTTTCCCCCTCCAATTCTGTGCTGCTCACGGAGGAAACATCACTTGCTATTTGGGGACTCAGACCACAACTCTGCCTTCCATTTTCTTTGATGCTCCAAACAAATAGCACCCTGTTTTGATGCTCCATCTGTACTCCTCTGCCCTGCCCTTCGTGTTTAATGCTGGAGCCTACACAGGTATAGACTGGAGGTGGGCAAACCATTCTAATGAACAATTTTGCAATGGATTTTGCCTCTATTTGGTTCGTGCTGAGGAACTGTCAGTGAACAGACTGGGACTGTTTTAAACGTATTTGTTACCCACAATCATTCTTGGTCTAGAGTTTGCTTATAATCAGTTTGTTGTGAGTACTAGATGACAGAATTCAGGCCTGTATTTTCAAAAGTGACTTGGGGGGGACCCATCTTGAGACGCTTTAAAGGGGTCTGATTTTCAGAGAGCAGGTGCTCAGCACTTTCGGAAACTCTGGCCCCTTTAAGGCATCTCACCCAAAATCAAGTGACTCTGGAAAATGTCCAGCTCTTTTGACTGAGCACACAGGTCACATGGCACATTTCTAATTCCTGATTGGATGCAACTCTTAGATGCACATTTCCAGGGTGGATACCTGGGCTGATGAGTTTGAAATTTGCTTTCCAGAAATTTTCTGCCAGGTTTGCTTAACATAGGCTGTCTAGGGGTATGTCTACACTACAGGATTAATCCGAATTTAGATAATTCGAATTTGGGAAACAGGTTGTATAAATTCGATTGTGCGCGGCCACACTAAGCACATTAATTCGGTTTTTAACCACATTAATTCGGTGGTGTGCGGCCACACTACCCCATTAATTTAAACACAGTAATTCGGTGGTGTGCGGCCACACTAACCCTAATTCGAATTAACAAAATCGATTTAGGCGCTACTCCGCTCGTCGAGGTGGAGTACAGAAATCGATTTTAAGTGCCCTTTAATTCGAATTAACTGGCTCTGTAGTGTGGACGGGTGAAGGGTTAATTCGGATTAACGCAGCTAAATCCGAATTAAAGTCGTAGTGTAGACCAGGCCTAGGTGAATACCTCTGCCAGTAAACCCACTGGTTAGACTTTTCATGAGACGTCAGCACTCATGGGGCACAAACAGTCCTAAAGCCCGTGAATATCCCAGGGGAAGTGTTTGCCGGGTTCTCTCAGCTCTAAATTAGATATCTACCTCCCCTCCCAAATCACAGTCGGAGCAAGATTATTAGAGAGACCAGGTGGGTGAGGTAATAAAATATGGAAAAGATATTATCTCATCCACCTTGTCTCCCAATCGCCTGGACTCACATCTACAACCAAGATTATGGCAGACAATGTCATCTCATTCTGTTACCTTACCATTTCAGCTGGGGTTTAGCAGGCTTCTGCTCTTGGAACAGCTTAAAAAAATGTGCTCTTTGGATACAATTCATCCTTCACTGCGAGTCTAACAGAAGAATTGTAAGGTCTCTGAGGCAGGGACTGGGGCTTTGTGCTGTGTTTGTACAGAACCTGGCACAGGGGGATCCTGGTCCTGACGGGGCTCTGAGGCACTACAGTAATACCAAGTAATAAGAAGAAGAACAGCAGTGAGTTTGCAAAGCTGGGGCAGCTTGTCAGTCAGAGCATGAAGCGGGGATGCTGCAGATCTGTTCATTATGCATCACTTCTCTTCTCTAAAGTGTGCTTCTCTTACGCATCATTCCTTCTGAAGCATCTGGCATCAGCCACTGTCAGAGACAGGACACTGGGCTAGATGGACCATTAGCCTGACCCAGTCTGGCCGTTCTTATGTTCTTACCTGTACTTAAATAGTCACCATTTCCTAACCTGACTTATTCTGACCTTTTGGAGTGGTACACAGGAAAAGTAAGCCAGCCTTCCTGGACTGCCCAAATAACACCGGAATGGCTAACAATAACATAAATACCGAGATGTGCATTGTGTTTGTACATGCTGAGTTGGCATGATCTGATTTCTGTTCCTGACTCTGCCTCAGATTCCCCTTGTGACCTTGGTCAAATCATTTAGTCGCTCTGTGTCTGTTTCCCTACCTGTAAAATGGGTATAATAATTCCTATTGCACTGTGATGCTGTATGAGGCTTAACTCCATAATGTCTGTTAAGGGGGTGAAGGTTCTCAGATGGAAGGTGCTGCAGAAATGCAAAATATTCTACTGAGTAATTCACGTTCATTCCTGCCCTTGTCCAAGAATTTATGGAAGGAGAGAGAAATGTCACAGGTGGGGAGTGGACAGATGGTAGCACTGGCACACCAGGGCCTACTGCAGGGATTGCACTATATAGCACAATGGGGAGTACGGAGGATGGGTTTAGAGGAAACCCATGGCTAGGCCCCAATAAAGGAGTGGATGGTGCCATCAGCAGCCAACGCTGCCAGGCACCTGATTGGGCAATCATGTTCCTCAAGCTTGGAGGAACAGCGGCACGCACCCTGGCCATCCTTCCCCTTGGTAAAGGCTTCATGTAGAGCAGCAGTTCTCAAACTTCAGTGCACCGCGACCCCCTTCTGACAATAAAAATTACTACATGATCCCCCTTCCCCCATCACAGGGCTGAAGCTGCCGCCCAAGACCCCTGCTGCCCCAGGGGGCTCAGGGTGGGGCTGAAATCCAAGACCCCCAGGTGGTGATGGAGGGGGAAGAGGCTGAAGCCACAACCCAAGCCCCCTGCTGCCCCAGGTAGGTCAGGGAGATGAAGCTGGCCCAAGCCCCCCCGCTGCCCTGGGCCGGCTTCAGCCCCAGGCCCCAGCAAGTCTAACACCAGCCCAGGCGGCCCCATTAAAACAGGGTTGCGAACCACTTTGGGGTTGCGATCCACAGTTTGAGAACTTCTGATGTAGCAGCATCTTGCCACTACATCAGTTGTGTTGGCCTGTCTCTGCTGGGGCAGCACTTGTGCTGTTTGCTAAAGCTGAATACCACAGGGGCGGGTTGGAAAACTTTTGAAATGTTGAAATAAAACTCAGCCTTTCCAGATTCCGATTCTCTCTTAAAGAGGCAGAGCCCTAAGATGATCAGTAAATAAATTTGTTAAAGGTTACTGGGCAATGCAGAAAAAGATCAAGTACACAAAGCAGCAGCAATTTTTAATATTGGCGAATCAGTTTTTAGACACTCCCTGAAATTATATGAATTGCAATTAATTAACTGGAGATTAATGTGGCTATCAATCCTCTGGAATGCCTCTGCATTATTGAGTGTTTTAACATAGGCCAAAAATTCCTACCATAACGTGCAATATCATTGCTTTTACTTTAGATATTCCTTTGAAGCATTTGTGTGTGTATACGTATGTGACAAACATTTTAATTATCTCTGGCTTATTTTTGTGATAGCAGAAATGAGAGAAAGAGAGAGAAATCTCTTATAGAAGCTTATTTGATATACTAGACCTATCACAAGAGTTGACATGATAAATCAAATATCATATACACTATCATGTACATAAATACAGTCAGACTTTTTTCAAGTATGTACTATTTGCAGTATGGGTCTAGGTGGCCAGTACTGGATTTTTATAGTCTATCATTTAAGTGTGAATTTAGACAATGTTTAAAGTGACTATTATCTAATAGGCTGGAAGATGCCTCTTGGGGCTGTTATTATCTCTCATGCAAATGCATGTGAAGACAATTTGAAAATGCATATTATGTTCTTGATGGAATGCGTCGTTTCTGTGGAGCTGCGAAGGGCTTTTGTGTTGTGTCATTCCACAGCCGACAGCTAATGCTAAGCTATTTGCACTCTGTGTGACATGAGCATTGGTTAATAGAAGAAGGAGAGTGGGTCCCTGGGGGCTCCAGACCAAAAGCCTTACTTACAGGAGAAATTAGTCTACAAACTGGATTGGGGGAAAACTATAGTCCAGTCTACCAGCTGGAATGGCTAAGGGGGAAATGCCCCAGAAATCCAAGGTAAGTTAAAGATGAGAGTAAAACTTTGGGTGATGGTTTAGATGAACCTACCTGGGCAGTTTCAATCATTAATAGTGAATATTGTAATGTGATGCGGTTCCACTTTTAAGCTACTCGCCTTCCAGGAAAGGAGAGCGTAGGCCCACTGCTTAGCGGGGAAGGAGAGCTAATAATGGACAATACCAAGAAGGCTGAGGTGTTTAATGCCTGTTTTGCTTCAGTCGTCACTAAAAAGGTTAATTGTGACCAGATGCTTAACATAAGATCCATAAACCTGGAAATCCTGGACGCCCCATCATCTCAGGCATTGGCACCCTAACATCAGGCTTGTCTGGTTATATGGACTCTCTCCTCAGACCCTACGCTACCAGCACTCCCAGCTATCTTCGAGATACTACTGACTTCCTGAGGAAACTACAATCCATCGGTGATCTTCCAGAAAACACCATCCTGGCCACTATGGACGTAGAAGCCCTCTACACCAATATTCCACACACAGATGGACTACAAGCTATCAGGAACAGTATCCCCGATAATGTCACAG
>NW_020705449.1:0-5053 GCF_002925995.2 Terrapene triunguis
TTCCCCGCTAAGCAGTGGGCCTACGCTCTCCTTTCCTGGAAGGCGAGTAGCTTAAAAGTGGAACCGCATCACATTACAATATTCACTATTAATGATTGAAACTGCCCAGGTAGGTTCATCTAAACCATCACCCAAAGTTTTACTCTCATCTTTAACTTACCTTGGATTTCTGGGGCATTTCCCCCTTAGCCATTCCAGCTGGTAGACTGGACTATAGTTTTCCCCCAATCCAGTTTGTAGACTAATTTCTCCTGTAAGTAAGGCTTTTGGTCTGGAGCCCCCAGGGACCCACTCTCCTTCTTCTATTAACCAATGCTCATGTCACACAGAGTGCAAATAGCTTAGCATTAGCTGTCGGCTGTGGAATGACACAACACAAAAGCCCTTCGCAGCTCCACAGAAACGACGCATTCCATCAAGAACATAATATGCATTTTCAAATTGTCTTCACATGCATTTGCATGAGAGATAATAACAGCCCCAAGAGGCATCTTCCAGCCTATTAGATAATAGTCACTTTAAACATTGTCTAAATTCACACTTAAATGATAGACTATAAAAATCCAGTACTGGCCACCTAGACCCATACTGCAAATAGTACATACTTGAAAAAAGTCTGACTGTATTTATGTACATGATAGTGTATATGATATTTGATTTATCATGTCAACTCTTGTGATAGGTCTAGTATATCAAATAAGCTTCTATAAGAGATTTCTCTCTCTTTCTCTCATTTCTGCTATCACAAAAATAAGCCAGAGATAATTAAAATGTTTGTCACATACGTATACACACACAAATGCTTCAAAGGAATATCTAAAGTAAAAGCAATGATATTGCACGTTATGGTAGGAATTTTTGGCCTATGTTAAAACACTCAATAATGCAGAGGCATTCCAGAGGATTGATAGCCACATTAATCTCCAGTTAATTAATTGCAATTCATATAATTTCAGGGAGTGTCTAAAAACTGATTCGCCAATATTAAAAATTGCTGCTGCTTTGTGTACTTGATCTTTTTCTGCATTGCCCAGTAACCTTTAACAAATTTATTTACTGATCATCTTAGGGCTCTGCCTCTTTAAGAGAGAATCGGAATCTGGAAAGGCTGAGTTTTATTTCAACATTTCAAAAGTTTTCCAACCCGCCCCTGTGGTATTCAGCTTTAGCAAACAGCACAAGTGCTGCCCCAGCAGAGACAGGCCAACACAACTGATGTAGTGGCAAGATGCTGCTACATCAGAAGTTCTCAAACTGTGGATCGCAACCCCAAAGTGGTTCGCAACCCTGTTTTAATGGGGCCGCCTGGGCTGGTGTTAGACTTGCTGGGGCCTGGGGCTGAAGCCGGCCCAGGGCAGCGGGGGGGCTTGGGCCAGCTTCATCTCCCTGACCTACCTGGGGCAGCAGGGGGCTTGGGTTGTGGCTTCAGCCTCTTCCCCCTCCATCACCACCTGGGGGTCTTGGATTTCAGCCCCACCCTGAGCCCCCTGGGGCAGCAGGGGTCTTGGGCGGCAGCTTCAGCCCTGTGATGGGGGAAGGGGGATCATGTAGTAATTTTTATTGTCAGAAGGGGGTCGCGGTGCACTGAAGTTTGAGAACTGCTGCTCTACATGAAGCCTTTACCAAGGGGAAGGATGGCCAGGGTGCGTGCCGCTGTTCCTCCAAGCTTGAGGAACATGATTGCCCAATCAGGTGCCTGGCAGCGTTGGCTGCTGATGGCACCATCCACTCCTTTATTGGGGCCTAGCCATGGGTTTCCTCTAAACCCATCCTCCGTACTCCCCATTGTGCTATATAGTGCAATCCCTGCAGTAGGCCCTGGTGTGCCAGTGCTACCATCTGTCCACTCCCCACCTGTGACATTTCTCTCTCCTTCCATAAATTCTTGGACAAGGGCAGGAATGAACGTGAATTACTCAGTAGAATATTTTGCATTTCTGCAGCACCTTCCATCTGAGAACCTTCACCCCCTTAACAGACATTATGGAGTTAAGCCTCATACAGCATCACAGTGCAATAGGAATTATTATACCCATTTTACAGGTAGGGAAACAGACACAGAGCGACTAAATGATTTGACCAAGGTCACAAGGGGAATCTGAGGCAGAGTCAGGAACAGAAATCAGATCATGCCAACTCAGCATGTACAAACACAATGCACATCTCGGTATTTATGTTATTGTTAGCCATTCCGGTGTTATTTGGGCAGTCCAGGAAGGCTGGCTTACTTTTCCTGTGTACCACTCCAAAAGGTCAGAATAAGTCAGGTTAGGAAATGGTGACTATTTAAGTACAGGTAAGAACATAAGAACGGCCAGACTGGGTCAGGCTAATGGTCCATCTAGCCCAGTGTCCTGTCTCTGACAGTGGCTGATGCCAGATGCTTCAGAAGGAATGATGCGTAAGAGAAGCACACTTTAGAGAAGAGAAGTGATGCATAATGAACAGATCTGCAGCATCCCCGCTTCATGCTCTGACTGACAAGCTGCCCCAGCTTTGCAAACTCACTGCTGTTCTTCTTCTTATTACTTGGTATTACTGTAGTGCCTCAGAGCCCCGTCAGGACCAGGATCCCCCTGTGCCAGGTTCTGTACAAACACAGCACAAAGCCCCAGTCCCTGCCTCAGAGACCTTACAATTCTTCTGTTAGACTCGCAGTGAAGGATGAATTGTATCCAAAGAGCACATTTTTTTAAGCTGTTCCAAGAGCAGAAGCCTGCTAAACCCCAGCTGAAATGGTAAGGTAACAGAATGAGATGACATTGTCTGCCATAATCTTGGTTGTAGATGTGAGTCCAGGCGATTGGGAGACAAGGTGGATGAGATAATATCTTTTCCATATTTTATTACCTCACCCACCTGGTCTCTCTAATAATCTTGCTCCGACTGTGATTTGGGAGGGGAGGTAGATATCTAATTTAGAGCTGAGAGAACCCGGCAAACACTTCCCCTGGGATATTCACGGGCTTTAGGACTGTTTGTGCCCCATGAGTGCTGACGTCTCATGAAAAGTCTAACCAGTGGGTTTACTGGCAGAGGTATTCACCTAGGCCTGGTCTACACTACGACTTTAATTCGGATTTAGCTGCGTTAATCCGAATTAACCCTTCACCCGTCCACACTACAGAGCCAGTTAATTCGAATTAAAGGGCACTTAAAATCGATTTCTGTACTCCACCTCGACGAGCGGAGTAGCGCCTAAATCGATTTTGTTAATTCGAATTAGGGTTAGTGTGGCCGCACACCACCGAATTACTGTGTTTAAATTAATGGGGTAGTGTGGCCGCACACCACCGAATTAATGTGGTTAAAAACCGAATTAATGTGCTTAGTGTGGCCGCGCACAATCGAATTTATACAACCTGTTTCCCAAATTCGAATTATCTAAATTCGGATTAATCCTGTAGTGTAGACATACCCCTAGACAGCCTATGTTAAGCAAACCTGGCAGAAAATTTCTGGAAAGCAAATTTCAAACTCATCAGCCCAGGTATCCACCCTGGAAATGTGCATCTAAGAGTTGCATCCAATCAGGAATTAGAAATGTGCCATGTGACCTGTGTGCTCAGTCAAAAGAGCTGGACATTTTCCAGAGTCACTTGATTTTGGGTGAGATGCCTTAAAGGGGCCAGAGTTTCCGAAAGTGCTGAGCACCTGCTCTCTGAAAATCAGACCCCTTTAAAGCGTCTCAAGATGGGTCCCCCCCAAGTCACTTTTGAAAATACAGGCCTGAATTCTGTCATCTAGTACTCACAACAAACTGATTATAAGCAAACTCTAGACCAAGAATGATTGTGGGTAACAAATACGTTTAAAACAGTCCCAGTCTGTTCACTGACAGTTCCTCAGCACGAACCAAATAGAGGCAAAATCCATTGCAAAATTGTTCATTAGAATGGTTTGCCCACCTCCAGTCTATACCTGTGTAGGCTCCAGCATTAAACACGAAGGGCAGGGCAGAGGAGTACAGATGGAGCATCAAAACAGGGTGCTATTTGTTTGGAGCATCAAAGAAAATGGAAGGCAGAGTTGTGGTCTGAGTCCCCAAATAGCAAGTGATGTTTCCTCCGTGAGCAGCACAGAATTGGAGGGGGAAAAACCTACAAGGGAGAGGACTGAGAGCTCCTGGAGAGTACATTAAAGCTTATCTCTTATGCTGCTGGAAGAAAAAGAGGAACAGAGAAGGAGGAAGGTAAACGTAGCCCACTCTCCCTCTCCAAAAGAGCTCCATTACGTTTTTTTTTTCTTGGGGTTTAATATTTAAACTTCATACCTAGTTGCTGAAAGCAGGGGTAGCTTTGTAAATATACAACCAAAACATGTGTATCTGTACATACGGACCCACAGAATCCTCCCTACCAGCACTCCAAAAAAAAGGATTCTGCGTGGACTCCTCCGGACGGTCGAAACAACAGACTGGACTTCTACATAGATTGCTTCCGTCAATGTGCAAAGGCTGAAAAGCAACATCACTTGCCCCACAACCTCAGCCATGCTGAACACAACACCATCTACAGCCTCAGGAACAACTCTGACATCATAATTAAAAAGGCTGACAAAGGAGGTGCTGTCGTCATCATGAATAAGTTGGATTACGACCAAGAGGCTGCTAGACAGCTCTCTAACATCACATTCTACAGGCCATTATCCTCTGATCCCACTGAGGATTACCTAAAGAAACTACACCATCTGCTAAAAAAAACTCCCTGACAGAGCACAGGAACAAATCTGTACAGACACATGCCTAGAACCCCGACCAGGGATATTCTATTTGCTACCCAAGATCCATAAACCTGGAAATCCTGGACGCCCCATCATCTCAGCATTGGCACCCTAACATCAGGATTGTCTGGCTATGTGGACTCTCTCCTCAGGCCCTACGCTACCAGCTATCTTCGAGACACCACTGATTTCCTGAGGAAACTACAATCCATCGGTGATCTTCCAGAAAACACCATCCTGGCCACTATGGATGTAGAAGCCCTCTACACCAATATTCCACACAAAGATGGACTACAAGCTATCAGGAACAGTATCCCCGATAATGTCACAG
>NW_020705450.1:0-1410 GCF_002925995.2 Terrapene triunguis
AATAACGGCCTTTAACATATTTGAAGATGATGAAATCCCCTCCTCAGTCTTCTGTTCTCAAGATTAATCAGACCGGTTTTTTAAATCTTTCCTCATAGGTCAGGTTTTCTAAACTTTTTTATTATTTTTGTTGCTCTCCTCTGGACTGTCTCCAGTTTGTCCATCTTTCTCAAAGTGTGGGACGCAAAACTATTCTAACTTAGTCCTCACCAGTGCTTAGTAGAATGGGACAACTACCTCCTGTTCTTACAAAAAACACTCCTATTTATACACCCAGAATATTAGCCTTTTTTGAAACTGCATCACATGGTTGGCTCATATTCAATTTGTGATCCACTGTGACAGCCAGATCCTTTTCGGCAGTACTGTTATCTAGCCAGTTATTCCCAATTTTGTAATTGTATAGTTGATTTTTCTTTCCTAAGTGAAGTACTTTGCACTTGTCTTTATTGAATTTCATTTTGTAGATTTCAGACCAATTCTCCAATTTGTCAAGGTCCTTTCAAATTCTAATCCTGTCCTTCTAAGTGCTTGCAACCCCTCCCAGCTCATTGTCCTCTGCAAATTTTAAATATTGAACAGAACCAGACTCAGAACTGATTACTGCAGGATCCCACTGGATACACCTTCACAGTCTGACAGATTACCATTGAGAACTACTCTTTGAGTATGGTCTTTCAACCAGTTGTGCACCCCCTTATAGAAATTTCATCTAGACCTCATTTCCCTACTTTGCTTATGAGAATGTTCTGTGGGACTGTGTCAAAAGCATTACTAAAATCAAGATCTATCATGTCTACTGCTTCCCCACGACCCACTAGGCCAGTAACTCTGTCAAGGAGGAAATGAGGTTGCTTTGGCATGATTTGTTCTTGGTAAATCCATGCTGGCTATTCTTTATAACCCCATTATCCTCTAGGTGCTTACAAATTGATTGTTTAATAATTAGTTCCAGTATCTTTCCAGGTATTGAAGTTAGGCTGACTGGTCTATAATTCTCCGAGTCTTCTCTGTTACCCTGTTAAAAGATAGGTCTTATGTTTGCCCTTCTCCAGGCCTCTGGGATCTCCCCTGGCTTCCATGAGTTCTCAATGATAATTGCCAATGGTTCCAAGATTGCTTCAGGTAATTCCTTAAGTACTCTGGGATGAACTTCATCAGTCCCTGCTAACTTGAATACATCGACCTTTTCTAAATATTCTTTCACCTGTTCTTTCCCTGTTTTGGCTTATGCTCCTTCCCCCTGGTGGTTAATATTAATTGTGTTAAGCATCTGGTCACAATTAACCTTTTTAGTGACGACTGAAGCAAAACAGGCATTAAACACCTCAGCCTTCTTGGTATTGTCCATTATTAGCTCTCTTTCCCCGCTAAGCAGTGGGCCTACGCTCTCCTTTCCTGGAAGGCGAG
>NW_020705451.1:0-2138 GCF_002925995.2 Terrapene triunguis
AGGCGTTGTCGGTGTCAAATGGATGCATCACAAGTGATCAACGTGTATGTCAGTTGCACCTCTGGGCTATTCCAATTCAGGTCAATGCGAGGGGGTCCATTCCCATTGGAATTATCTTGGGCAACATCATCATAATGCATGGCCCTGATACTTCTAGTGCACCTTCACCCCCCTCTCTTGGGATCAGCCATTATTATTTTCTTCCCTTCTCTCCGATTGTACCTGTTTATGCAATTATGCATTTCCTACCCTGGGACAGAAGCTTTGCAGCGTCACTGATTAGGGCAATAACAAGTACCAGCAGGAAGCTGCAAACCCTCAATGGACCAACACTGATTTCTCCATTGCACAATTTCTCCCTTAGATTTTGTTTTTGAACAAGGGAACCAGATGTAAGAGGAAGGGGGGCAGAAAGCCTCCCACGTACTAGCCTCACAGCCTTTGGCACAGCACAGGTATAAATGAAACTATTTGCAAAGGGTCAGTAGGAGGTTGGGTTTTTTTTTACAAAAACAGGCCTAGATAGCACCTCGTTAGTTGTGTGCCCCTTGGTGCAATTAGGAGATCCATGCAGATTTCTTAGCTTTAAATAGATTTCCCGGATTTCCAGTCATCTACAGAAACGGAACTTTTCACAACACCACCCAGTGGGCCTCATTCTGATACGATTTATACCAGGGTGTCCCAGGAGTAGCTGCAGCCAAGACAATGGATTTGCACCAGTATAAGCGGACGCAGAATCAGGCCCAATGCATCTAATGGCAAATCTTTACGTTAATGCCAATGAGAGAGAGAAAAGGCCAGATTTTGCTGTCAGTTACACTGGTGTAAGTCCGGAGTAGCTCCACGGAAGTTGCGGGGAGGAGGTGGGGAGGGAGAAGGGGGCGGGAGGGGTCACTGGATTTACACTAGAGCAGAATTTAACCCTGGATCCATATTTTTATGTGTAGGCATTAACTGGCAGGGAATGCTCCCGTTACGCTCCCAGCTTTTTTTTTAAAACAAATTTGTATTGATGGTTACAAAATAAATACCATCTGTTTCAGCTCCATCTGCAAGGCGGTGGATGAGAAAAGGTCCATCTGCACTTTAAATCCCAGTGTGCCATGGAAAGGACGGCTGCCAACCATTTCAACTGGCAGCAAAATATCAGCTACCAAACTTTCTCGTTCACCCCTCCCTGGTCGTTCCATCAGCAACCGGAGTAAAGAGCAAAGATAAACGGGAGCTGCCCACGATCTTTCACAGCAGCCGCTGCCGCCCAAAGAGCCGTTTCTGGCCGCTCGTGCACAGGGGAACGGAGCTGGTGGGAAGTCTGTCCCATCCGTCTTATACATGCTCCGCCCCCAGCCCCCCCACACTGCCCAGCGGGCAGGCTAGGGCGAGCACCGGGTCGAGTTCGGTCCTCTACAGGGAGATGTCGCTGGTGCCCCAGGGCCTCACAGGGCTGTGGCTTCCAAGACCACAACAGAGGCTCGTCTGTCTCTCCTTGGACTCAGGCGTGGGGTTTTGGTGGGGGGCCTAGCCCCGTCCACCTCTGGGGACGCTCAGAAACGGAGACGCGTTGTGTGGCATGAGCCCATCTCTCATGTTCACGCCACAGGCAGTTACTTTTCCCACAGTCCCAGAAACACCTTCTTGTCCATACTGAAAAGACAAAGGCTCTTTGTGAATAATCAGTCGTCGTAATTCTGGATCATCGCTGGCAAGGCAGGCAGGGAACCTGCAGAGCCCTGGCACATGGCTCTCGGAGTAAGGCACAGATTAAATTCATACACCCTGTGCCTTCCTGGAACCGTCTCCCCTGCGCCCCTGAGCAAGAGAGCCAGAACTGTCAGAGGGACCTACGGGCCTTTGGCTCCCACCCTTTTAGCTTCCAATGGGAGATATGCCCCTAAGAAAATCTCTTAGCAACCGCCACTCACTTCCCTTGCAGCTGCCCCATGCGTTATACACAGAAGCACTGGGCACAGAGCAACTGAGCTGCTTCTTCAGTGGAGAAAGACACTGCAGTGACCGGAGCAACAGGAACGGCCCAGATTCACGTTCCGAGTTCGAGCAGGTTCGCGTAGCGAGTTTGAGCAGGTCACGTAGCGAGTTCGAGCAGGTTCCGTAGCGAGTTCAAGCAGGTCGCGTAG
>NW_020705452.1:0-2091 GCF_002925995.2 Terrapene triunguis
AGGCGTTGTCGGTGTCAAATGGATGCATCACAAGTGATCAACGTGTACGTCAGTTGCACCTCTGGCCTATTCCAATTCAGGTCAATGCGAGGGGGTCCATTCCCATTGGAATGATCTTGGGCAACATCATCATAATGCATGGCCCTGATACTTCTAGTGCACCTTCACCCCCCTCTCTTGGGATCAGCCATTATTATTTTCTTCCCTTCTCGCCGATTGTACCTGTTTATGCCATTATGCATTTCCTACCCTGGGACAGAAGCTTTGCAGCGTCACTGATTAGCGCAATAACAAGTACCAGCAGGAAGCTGCAAACCCTCAACGGACCAACACTGATTTCTCCATTGCACAATTTCTCCCTGAGATTTTGTTTTTGAACAAGGGAACCAGATGTAAGAGGAAGGGGGGCAGAAAGCCTCCCACGTACTAGCCTCACAGCCTTTGGCACAGCACAGGTATAAATGAAACTATTTGCAAAGGGTCAGTAGGAGGTTGGGTTTTTTTTTACAAAAACAGGCCTAGATAGCACCTCGTTAGTTGTGTGCCCCTTGGTGCAATTAGGAGATCCAGGCAGATTTCTTAGCTTTAAATAGATTTCCCGGATTTCCAGTCATCTACAGAAACGGAACTTTTCACAACACTACCCAGTGGGCCTCATTCTGATACGATTTATACCAGGGTGTCCCAGGAGTAGCTGCAGCCAGGACAATGGATTTGCACCAGTATAAGCGGACGCAGAATCAGGCCCAATGCATCTAATGGCAAATCTTTACGTTAATGCCAATGAGAGAGAGGAAAGGCCAGATTTTGCTGTCAGTTACACTGGTGTAAGTCCGGAGTAGCTCCACGGAAGTTGCGGGGAGGAGGTGGGGCGGAGGGGTCGGGAGGGGTCACTGGATTTACACTAGAGCAGAATTTAACCCTGGATCCATATTTTTATGTGTAGGCATTAACTGGCAGGGAATGCTCCCGTTACGCTCCCAGCTTTTTTTTAAAACAAATTTGTATTGATGGTTACAAAATAAATACCATCTGTTTCAGCTCCATCTGCAAGGCCGTGGATGAGAAAAGGTCCATCTGCACTTTAAATCCCAGTGTGCCATGGAAAGGACGGCCGCCAACCATTTCAACTGGCAGCAAAATATCAGCTACCAAACTTTCTCGTTCACCCCTCCCTGGTCGTTCCATCAGCAACCGGAGTAAAGAGCAAAGATAAACGGGAGCTGCCCACGATCTTTCACAGCAGCCGCTGCCGCCCAAAGAGCCGTTTCTGGCCACTCGTGCACAGGGGAACAGAGCTGGTGGGAAGTGTGTCCCATCCGTTTTATACATGCTCCGCCCCCAGGCCCCCCACACTGCCCAGCAGGCAGGCTAGGGCGAGCACCGGGTCGAGTTCGGTCCTCTACAGGGAGATGTCGCTGGTGCCCCAGGGCCTCACAGGGCTGTGGCTTCCAAGACCACAACAGAGGCTCGTCTGTCTCTCCTTGGATTCAGGCTTGGGGTTTTGGTGGGGGGCCTAGCCCCGTCCGCCTCTGGGGACGCTCAGAAATGGAGACGCGTTGTGTGGCGTGAGCCCATCTCTCATGTTCACGCCACAGGCAGTTACTTTTCCCACAGTCCCAGAAACACCTTCCTGTCCATACTGAAAAGACAAAGGCTCTTTGTGAATAATCAGTCGTCGTAATTCTGGATCATCGCTGGCAAGGCAGGCAGGGAACCTGCGGAGCCCTGGCACACGGCTCTCGGAGTAGGGCACAGATTAAATTCATGCACCCTGTGCCTTCCTGGGACCGTCTCCCCTGGGCCCCTCAGCAAGAGAGCGAGAACTGTCAGAGGGACCTACGGGCCTTTGGCTCCCACCCTTTTAGCTTCCAATGGGAGATATGCCCCTAAGAAAATCTCTTAGCAACCGCCACTCACTTCCCTTGCAGCTGCCCCATGCGCTATACACAGAAGCACTGGGCACAGAGCAACTGAGCTGCTTCTTCAGTGGAGAAAGACACTGCAGTGACCGGAGCAACAGGAACGGCCCAGATTCACGTTCCGAGTTCGAGCAGGTTCGTGTAGCGAGTTCGAGCAGGTCACGTAGCG
>NW_020705453.1:0-6852 GCF_002925995.2 Terrapene triunguis
GCCTGATTAGAGCTTTTCCAATCTTTAAATTCTGGGTTCTCTTGGGGACGTATCTGTGTCATGAGACCCCAGGTGAGATTAAGAAGGTAGGACAGGTCTTTAGATTAAAGAGAAAAGAGTTTTCACAATTTTCCTTAGACTGATTTTATCCCCTTGTGCTTTAGAGCAGAGCTGTACAAATAAGTGAGGTTTTGATTTGCTGGCCATGCTGATTTTTTTTAAATTGTTTCCCAAAAATTAAATTTTTTGGCAAACTGAAAAAAAATCAAAATTGGTTCAGGTTGAATGAAATATTTCATTTGACCCAAATAAAAACATTGTTTCTTGTGAGTTAACATTTTAAAAATAAAATTGAAGTAAATTTTGAAGTAAGAAGTTGTTTCAAATCAAACAAAATTGAAACATTTTAATTTTTTCAGAGGATTTTTTGGGGGGGAAGGAAGGGAGGGTCCAGCTGAAAAATTCAGCAAATTTGACAAAAGAGTGGAATGTTTTGGTCAACCTGAATCTGCATTTTTCAGTGGAAAAAAGGTTGGAGACAAAAGGTGATCACTTCAGAGTGATCTAGCTGTGCGTGGAAGGGACTTAGGCTGCGTTCATTTTTAAATATGTCCCATCTATCACTCCTTAGCCAAACAGTTTTGCAAGTAGGAATTTTTTTTTCCCCTTAGGCTTTGTTCAAAACAGTATTAAAATCAGGTTCTACGGCCCAGGCAAGCAGAGAGAACTGAAGATACTTAGTTCAGGTTATCTCCTTTTTTCTGTTTCTCTGCACGCAATATAGGCACATTCTGCAATAATATACAGCAAGTAACTCCTTCAATCGGAGTCTTTTTTGCCAGAGGCTTATCTCAGGCCCCATGCTGGCAAAATTTGAGACTCTGCTAGGGTTTCCTGCAAGGTACAGAGAAAAGTCACCAGAAAGAGAAGCCAAAATCAAAGGCTCGATATAATCTAAATATGGATTATCTCTGTGGCTTTTTTGTCAGATGAAAGAAGCAGCTCATGAGTTCTAAATTGGTGTAAAAGAGTACACTGTATAATTTTTCTGCCATTAGAGGACTTGTGCACTTCTCTCTCTTATTGTTCTCTCTGTAATCCCAGAAGTTTTATGAGAGGGCATGTATGCATTCATTCATCAGTTCTTGTACTCATAACTTGGATTAATTACATCTGTACAGCTATGACAATAGGGCTTACTAGCTAACTTACGCACACTCTTTTTCTCTGCTTAAAAGTTTTAAAATTGGAGCTACTGTAAAAATAAACTATTAACACTGTTCCTTTATATGAAAACTGAAGAACATTTAAATCTGTAGTACACTAAAATGTAACATTTTTATGCAACAATAAAAGAATACTATATTACAAAGTGTACTTTTTAGGGCCAGAGTAACTGTGCTGAGAAGTAAAATTTCTTTCAATTCCAAAGGACGTTGTCACACATGCACATACCAATTTTTCACTGCATGTATCAAAAGTGAATATTTCTCTGAAAATAAAATAATAAATACAGCAAACTTTACAGTGGTCATTTAGCGATGTAGTGTCCAGCAGTCAAAGGCAAAAATATGCAAAGGAAATAAATGAAAAAACACCCTGCCCCATTTGGATATAGTGGATTACTGATAAGAATTTAAACAAGAAACCATTCAGCTCTACAGCAGTGATAACATGCTGTGGTGCCAGGGATTATGAATATGCAGGTATTTCACAAATCACTGATGAGACCTGCAGGCATGATTAAGTCAAAGATGACCAGAACAACTAATCTCTTTAGCAAGGAGACAGCTGGGCAATCAACAGGCCTCCTCCACCAAAACTACTCAGTAGGAATTCTTTTACATAAGGAATGCTGATGATCATGAAGACTTAGAACAACTGATGCCAAGGAGAATGCATGCTGATATTCATGACAAAGAAGGAGTTACATGAAAGTGCTCCTGTGCAATAATTACTCTACTGTAAAAGACCAGTGCTTCACTTAGGCCCTGTCTACACTGGCAAGTTTCTGCGCAGTAAAGCAGCTTTCTGCGCTATAACTCCCGAGGTGTACACATTGCTAAGCCAGTGTAGCGCTCTAAAAAAACCATCCCGACGAGAGGCGTAGAGCTTTCTTCGCCAGGGCTACTGCGCTGTGATGCCAGTGTAGACACGTGGTGATTACAGCGTTGCGATTGGCCTCTGGGAGGTGTCCCACAGTGCCTGTTCTCACCTCTCTGGTCATCGGTTTGAACTCTACTGCCCTGCCCTCAGGTGATCAACCATCATCCCTGCCCTGTAAATTCCTTTGCAAATTTGAAAGTCCCCTTCCTGTTTGCTCGGTGATTCGTGCAGTGGTCTCAGTGCATCTTTCCAGGTGGCCAGGCCTGCTCCACTTACCAGGTGATCCCCCGCTTAGAGCAATGCCGAGCTGCTGGACCTCATCAGCATTTGGAGAGAGGAGGCTGTGCAGTTCCAGCTGCACTCCAGCCGTAGGAATTATGATACCTACGAACAGATTTCATGATGCATGATAGAAAGGGGCCATGACTGGGACACATTGCAGTGTAGGGTAAAAGTAAAGGAGTTGCAGAATGCCTACCACAAGGCCCGGGAGGCAAACTGCCACTCCAGTGCTGTGCCCACGAGCTGCCGGTTCTACAAAAAGCTGGACGGGATACTTGGTGGTGACCCTACCTGCACTGCTAAGGCACCTGTGGATACTTCGTTGGCTTGCGTGCCAGTCGAGAGTAGACCGAGCCAGGAGGAGGGGGACCCAGAGGCAGAGGATGACTCTGAGGCCAGAGCTGCATGCAGCCAGGAGCTCTTTTCTACCCTGTAGGAGCCTACCCAGTCACAGCTGTCAGATCTTGGCAAAGTGCAAACAGGACAGGAGACCCCTGGTAAATGGATCTGATTTTGGGAATTGCTGAAGTGAGTTGTTGGGGGCAGGAGGGTTACAGAAAGCAGGCTTGTCTCCCAGCGCATGCCTAGTCTGAGCGGCGGAACAGGCTGTTGATTGACTCCCTCACTTCACGGGAATCTCCCTCAGATATCTCCAGAACACTCGTGGAGATCCTGGGCAATCCGCTGCTGCAGCAGAGCTGCTTTGTTTCTTGCCCCATTAACAGTAACTTTCCTGCCCCACTGTGCCATCACTGGGGAGGGAGAGGGGGAGAGAAACCATTGCTGCACACAGGCGAGCCGCATAGGGGCCAGGGCGGAAGCCGCAGGTTTGGAGAAGACCCTCCCTTGATTCCCTGCTCACTCGCAGCAGTGAGATATCTTCCATTATGATCACATTCTGTGGAAAGTGTGGGGACAGGAATGATTATCAGGCCCCCTACAGTGCTGGATGTCCCCAAGAGCCATGTGCCCAGTGTACAGCAGGATCTGGGAAGAGTGATTTATCCTGCCCCTGTGGCTACTCACCATTTTGGGGGTCTTGTGGCTCATGTGTGCTTGCCTGGGGTCAGCCAGTTAGTGACAGGTGTGTGAATACTGGCTGTGCTTTAAAGCACTGAATAAGTGTTGTCTGTGTTGCAATCAATATTGCTTCTGTAAAATGTTACATTTAAACCTCACAGAGATGACCTTGGGAGCCCAGCCTCCCTCTTTGTTATCGGAGGCAGAATGGCTGCGCAGAATTAGAAAGCGGCCAAGAAGAACTAAGGAGGACTTTCTGCATGAGGTTATGATGCACTCCACCACTGAGAAACAGGAATTGAAGGAGTGGCAGGATAGCGAGAAGGGGGGCCGAAAGGAGAACGCGGCACACCGGAAAGAAGCCCCTATAAAAGAATTGTTTTGGCTTGAAAGCAATCTTTATTCTATTAAGTGAAAGCAAAAAAAACACTGCAAAGCAACATACAATTATGTTAAGCCCCCTTATTGCATCATGTGCACCAATCACCTCCTAGCATTACAAGCACTACACTCCCAAGCATAGCAACAAATATTAGTGGCTTTCAGCTTCAAATTGCTGCCTCAAGGCATCCCTGATCCTTATGGCCCCATGCTGTGCCCCTCTAATAGCCCTGATCTTTGGCTGTTCAAACTCTGCCTCCAGGCACTAAGCCTTTGTGGTCCAGCCCTGAGTGAAGCTTTCACCCTTCCCTTCACAAATATTATGGAGTGTACAGCACATGGCTATAAGCATAGGAATATTGTCATCGGTCAGGTCCGGCTTCCCATACAGGCATCACCAGCGGGCTTTTAAATGGCCAGATGCACACTCAACAGTCATTCTGCACTTGCTTAGCTTGTTGTTGAACCGGTCCTTGCTGCTGTCAAGTTGTCCCATGTACAACTTCTTAAGCTACAGCATTAAGGGATAGGCAGGGTCTCCCAGGATCACAATGGGCATTTTGACTTACCGTACAGTGATGTTCTGGTCCGGGAAGAAAGTCCCTGCTTGCAGCTTCATGAACAGGCCAGTGTTCCGAAGGATGCATACGTCATGCACCTTTCTGGATCAGCCTGCATTAATTTCTGTGAAACACCCATGGTGATCCACAAGCGCCTGGAGAACCATTGAGAAATACCCCTTGTGATTAATGTACTCGGTGGCTAGGTGGTCTGGTGCCAGAATTGGAATATGTATGCCATCTATCACCCCTCCACAGTTAGGGAAGCCCATTTGTGCAAAGCCATCCACAATGTCACGCACATTGCCCAGAGTCACTGTCTTTCGGAGCAGGATGCAATTAATGGCCCTGCACACTTCCATCAACACTAGTCCAGTGGTCGACCTTCCCACTCCGAACTGGTTAGCGACCGATCGGTAGCAGTCTGGAGTAGCCAACTTCCACAGTGCAATTGCCACGCGCTTCTCCAACGACAGGGCAGCCCTCATTCTCGTGTCCTTGTGCAGCAGGGCTGGGGCGAGCTCATCACACAGTCCCATGAATGTGGCTTTCCTCATCTGAAAGTTCTGCAGCCACTGCTCGTCATCCCAGACGTGCATGACAATGTGATCGCACCACTCAGTGCTTGTTTCCCGAGCCCAAAAGCACCGTTCCACTGTGGTCAGCACCTCCGTGAATGCCACAAACAATCTCATGTCATAGTTAGTACACCTGGCGAAATCAATGTTGCACTCCTCTTGTCTTTGTAGTTTAAGGAATAATTCCACTGCCACCCATGCTGTGTTGGTCAGAGCAAGTAGCTTACTGGTCAGCAGTTCGGGATCCATTCCTGCAGCCTGAAGAGGCAGGGTGCACAGTACAGAAACTGTTGAAAGATGCTGCTAAATGCAGATGGAAGCACAGGGATTGGTGGGATGCAAAGCAATGCATCACGGGGCATTGAGACAGGACCCAGGATGCCCCGCGACCCCCTCTGCCTTCCAACAACTCTTAGCGGCAAAAAAGAAAGAGGTGTCCTGGCGGATAGCTGCCCAGAGTGCACAGCTCCGAATACCGCTGCAAGTGTCGCAAGTGTGAACATGCTATTGCGCAGGCAGCTGACAGTGTGAACACACACAGCGGTTTCCCTTCAGCGCTCTCTGAGCGGTGCTGTAACTGCCGGCGCTGCAACTTTGCCAGTGTGGACGTGCCCTTAGTGCCAATTTGTTTGGCATAATGAAAATGAAACTCAGAATTAATTCTGGGTTGAGGCTGATTCTCTGAGGCTTTAGTACCCTTAGCTCATGTTATGATTTGGTACCGCAGCATACCATAAATGGTAATAGAATTCCCCTCATGCAGCTTCACCCATTCTCAGTCTTGCTGTTTCTAATACACTCAAAGTATTTCTTGTTTATTTTCATGCATTTGGCCTGTTTACTCTTTAAATACCCTTTCAGCGGACATGAATTCCATCTTATATGTGAATTGCCACAGTTTATGTTCCTGTTTAATGGCTCCACCAACTTTGAATTTCCATAAGGATACGTGTTTGGCTCCAGTACCCTCTAGCACCTTGCCATGTCACCTGGGGCACCGATTGGGGCCTAAAGCAGGCATATCAGGGTGATGTTTAAAAAATTTACCAAATGTTTCCCAAAATTTTATCAAACAGTATCAGTGGTAGATGGAGGAGATTGATGTAGACACCCAGGGGAAAGGGTGCAGGGAGGGGACAGGCCCTTCCAGATTTGATCCTGAGCCATGAAGTTGAATTGCTGGGTGGGGTTGGTGCTTTTCTGCACCATGTTCCATTTTGTGCTAGTGCGCTCTGCAGCCAGGCTGGCCCTTCGCTCCAGCCAGACACCTTGTACTGAGCCAGCCTCACATCACCCCACACCACCTCAGGTGTAACTGGGAGACAGCAGCAGAGCTCGGGGTCCAGGGTGAGGCCTGCAGAGTAAAAAAGGTTTGGCAGTGGCAATACCATTTCTCAGGTTACCACTCCCCACCCCCACAGCACCAGCACCAAACCCCTCCACCACTGACATTCTCCATGCAGAGGGGGAGGAGACCTGTGGGCTCAGCAATGCACTGCCTCTGAGGCTGCAGAAGCTACATGCATAAAATTTACTGGAAATCAATGCTGCACTTCATTAGATGATGCAAATTATAATTTGTCATCTTCCAATACTTTTTTTTTAAATTTATACCCACGTGAAATATTAACTAAGTGTCTTTGAGGGGATTTATTGTAGTGGAAAGTTAAAATACGCTCAGAAAATGAGGCTAAAATGAATTTTCAATAAATGAAAATAAGCTCCAAACATAACTATTGTTGAAGAAGAGGCTTGAACATATATCTGTCTGTTTTAGGGTTTTCTAGAGTGCCCATCACCATAATTGCTGAGTGCATGCCAATTAGATTAAGTTTTCAAGACCCAGTGACCCAGAGAGCCTGGAGGCTCTTTTTAACTGCCTGATTAGAGCTTTTCCAATCTTTAAATTCTGGGTTCTCTTGGGG
>NW_020705454.1:0-6025 GCF_002925995.2 Terrapene triunguis
TTCTCCTTGTTTTAAGATCCAAGGGGGTTTGGATCTGTATTCACCAGGAGTTGGTGAAAGGAGGGTGGAAGGAAGGAGGGGGGATGGTTAATTTCTCCTTGTTTTAAGATCCAAGGGGGTTTGGATCTGTGTTCACCAGGGAATTGGTGAAAGGTTTCTCAAGGCTTCCCAGGGAGGGAATTCTTGTGATGGTGGCAGCGGACCAAAGCTAAGCTGGTAGATAAGCTTAGAAGTTTTCATGCAGGCCCCTACATTTGAACCCTAAAGTTCAAAGTGGGGATCCAGCCTTGACATGGTGGCATAGCGGTGGAGATCGTTTTAACCCAAAAGCCAGTAAGAGATTTTTTTTTCTCCTTCTAGCTGCTTGGAGAGCAGAGCTGAAGGTAGATGCATATCTTATCTCTCCTTGCCTGAAGGCAGAGGTGTTAAGTTTTTTTTAACGAGGTCCTTTGTTAAGAGAAGGGTTCAAAGGGAGCAAACTTTGACTGACTGGTAAAGATAATTTACAAGTTGAATTGTTTTTTTTTTCTTTTTACATCCTCGGGAGTAGCTTGTTAGAAAGTCTCTGTTAACTCAGCAGCAGCCAGAGCTAAGTACATCCCAATTTCAGTCAACTGCAGAGGGGTGTGACCCAGCACAAGAAAACCAGGAAAATGACTACCAAAGAAGAAAAAGCTAAAGAGGAGGCCCACAAGAGAGCTATGGAGCTGAAAGAAAAAGAGATAGAACTGAGAGACAAAGAAGAGAAAGCCAAAGAGGCGGCCCACAAGAGAGAGATAGAGCTGAGAGACAGAGAAGAGAAAGCCAAAGAGGCGGCCCACAAGAGAGAGATGGAGCTGAAAGAAAAAGAGATGGAACTGGAAGCAGCAAGGACTAGGCAGGGTGCATCAGACCATCCTAACAACTCCTCTCCAGGTACCACTTCCCATCCCAGGAAATTCCCTACCTACAAGGCAGGCGATGATACTGAGGCCTTCTTAGAAAATTTTGAAAGGGCCTGCCTTGGATACAACATCCCTCCACCCCAGTACATGGTAGAGCTGAGGCCGCAGCTCAGTGGACCCTTAGCAGAGGTGGCGGCTGAAATGCCTAAGGAACACATGAACAGTTATGAACTTTTTAAAAACAAGGCCAGAATCAGAATGGGGCTAACACCTGAGCATGCCCGTCGGCGGTTCAGAGCCCTAAGGTGGAAACCCGATGTGTCATTTACCCGACATGCCTACCACATTGGGAAAAATTGGGATGCCTGGATATCAGGAGCAAATGTTAAATCTACGGAAGAGTTGCCCTTCCTATTGCAAATGGAGCAGTTTTTAGAGGGTGTTCCTGAGGAAATAGAAAGATACATCCTAGATGGGAAGCCCAAAACTGTAACCGAGGCGGGGGAAATTGG
Source organism: Terrapene triunguis (assembly GCF_002925995.2). Lineage (NCBI taxonomy): Eukaryota > Metazoa > Chordata > Testudines > Emydidae > Terrapene > Terrapene triunguis. The sequence continues at coordinate 1,397 of NW_020705454.1, forward strand.
AGCCAAATGGGTGGAGGTGACAGAAAAGAAAAAAGCTAGTAGCAGTTGGAGCGAATATCAGAAGGGGCAAGCCGAAACAAAACCTTACCACCGGGGACAACCCAAGGCCCCACCCACATCCCAAGGGAAACCCCAGACGCCTTCTCACCCCACCACACCAGTCTCCATCAACCAACATCGCCCCGGTGATACCTTAGCAGGGCGATGTTTTAAATGTAATGAACTGGGGCATATAAAGGCTCACTGCCCCAAGAACCCTAACCGATTACAGTTCATTACACCCCAATCACACCCAAGATCCCCAGACCCAGATGCCTCTCTCATACCCTCGGAGCGAAGGGAAACCTTGAGAGTGGGCGGAAAGAAGGTTATCGCTTGGAGGGACACTGGGGCACAAGTGTCAACTATCCACCAATCCCTAGTGGACCCCAAACTCATCAACCCGGAGGCTACAGTGACAATTCAACCCTTCGTGTCACAGTCTGTAACCTTGCCTACAGCCCAGTTGCATGTCCAGTACAAGGGCTGGGCAGGAATGTGGACTTTTGCAGTCTATGACAATTATCCCATCCCCATGCTGCTGGGGGAAGACTTGGCCAACCATGTGAAGCTAGCCAAGAGGGTGGGAATAGTCACCCGCAGCCAGGCTAAGCAAGCTTCCACCCCCATCCCTGTTCCTGAGCCGTCCACCAGGTCCCCGTCTGTGTTACCGGAGACCCAAACACAGGTGGTGGAACCGGATCCCCTGCCAACGACTGCAACAGCCGTAGTGGATCCAATCCCAGAGACCCAGCCAAAGCCAGTCCCGGAACCGGAACTGGCAACGCAACCAGCACCAGAACCATTGCCGGCACGGAGTCCAGCGCTTGCAAACCCGTCTACAACTCCAATGCCAGAGGGCACCAGCGAGCCTGAACTGGCGGAAGCAGCAGATAACCCTACCCAAGAGGCTCAGCCAGAGCCTGAGATACCACATAGTGCACCAGCGGACAGCGGTTCACGGTCAGTGGAAACAGCCCCAGCACCTGCATCGCTTCCAGAGGGACCAAGCCCCAGTCCACAGTCCAAGGAGGAACTGATGTCTCCAGCATCAAGGGAACAGTTCCAGGCCGAGCAGGAAGCAGATGACAGCCTTCAGAAAGCTTGGGCGGCGGCACGGAGCACCCCACCGCCTCTCAGCTCTTCTAACCGATCCCGGTTTGTTGTAGAACAAGGACTTTTATACAAGGAAACTCTTTCTGGTGGGCACCAGGAAGACTGGCATCCTCAAAGACAGTTGGTGGTTCCCACTAAGTATCGGGTAAAGCTCTTGAGCTTAGCCCATGATCATCCCAGTGGCCATTCTGGGGTGAACAGAACCAAAGACCGGTTGGGGAAGTCCTTCCACTGGGAGGGAATGGGCAAGGACGTTGCTAATTATGTCCGGTCTTGTGAGGTGTGCCAACGAGTGGGAAAGCCCCAAGACCAGGTTAAAGCCCCTCTCCAGCCACTACCCATAATTGAGGTCCCATTTCAGCGAGTAGCTGTGGATATTCTGGGTCCTTTCCCAAGGAAGACACCCAGAGGAAAGCAGTACGTACTGACTTTCATGGATTTTGCTACCCGATGGCCGGAAGCTGTACCCTTAAGCAACACCAAGGCTAAAAGTGTGTGCCAGGCATTAGCAGACATTTTTGCCAGGGTAGGGTGGCCCTCCGACATCCTTACAGATTCGGGAACTAATTTCCTGGCAGGGAAAATGAAAAACCTGTGGGAAGCTCATGGGGTGAATCACTTGGTTGCCACCCCTCATCACCATCAAACCAATGGTCTGGTGGAGAGGTTTAACGGAACTTTGGGGGCCATGATACGTAAATTCGTAAATGAACACTCCAATGATTGGGACCTAGTGTTGCAGCAGTTGCTTTTTGCCTACAGGGCTGTACCACATCCCAGTTTAGGGTTTTCACCATTTGAACTTGTGTATGGCCGCGAGGTTAAGGGGCCATTACAGTTGGTGAAGCAGCAATGGGAGGGGTTTACGCCTTCTCCAGGAACTAACATTCTAGACTTTGTAAGCAACCTACAAAACACCCTCCGACACTCTTTAGCCCTTGCTAAAGAAAACCTAAAGGATGCTCAGGAAGAGCAAAAGGCCTGGTATGATAAACATTCCAGAGAACGGTCCTTCAAAGTAGGAGACCAAGTCATGGTCTTAAAGGCGCTCCAGGCCCATAAAATGGAAGCGTCATGGGAAGGACCATTCACGGTCCAGGAGCGCCTAGGAGCTGTTAACTATCTCATAGCCTCCCCCACCTCCAACATAAAGCCTAAGGTATACCATGTTAATTCTCTTAAGCCCTTTTATTCCAGAGAATTAAACGTTTGCCAGTTTACAGCCCAGGAAACAGATGACGCGGAGTGGCCGGCAGGTGTCTACTACGAAGGAAAAAGGAATGGTGGCGTGGAAGAGGTGAACCTCTCCACGACCCTGGGACGTCTGCAGCGACAGCAGATCAAGGAGCTGTGCACAAGCTTTGCACCGATTTTCTCAGCCACTCCAGGACGGACCGAACGGGCATACCACTCCATTGACACAGGTAATGCTCACCCAATTAGAACCCCATCCTACCGGGAGTCACCTCATGCCCAAGCTGCTATACAAAGGGAGATCCAGGACATGCTACAGATGGGTATAATCCGCCCCTCTAACAGTGCATGGGCATCTCCAGTGGTTCTAGTTCCCAAACCAGATGGGGAAATACGCTTTTGCGTGGACTACCGTAAGCTAAATGCTGTAACTCGTCCTGACAACTATCCAATGCCACGCACAGATGAGCTATTGGAAAAATTGGGACATGCCCAATTCATCTCTACTTTAGACTTAACCAAAGGGTACTGGCAAGTACCACTAGATGAACCCGCTAAGGAAAGGTCAGCCTTCGTCACCCAGGCAGGGGTGTACGAATTCAATGTACTCCCTTTCGGGTTGCGAAATGCACCCGCCACCTTCCAAAGACTTGTAGATGGTCTCCTAGCGGGATTGGGAGAATCTGCAGTTGCCTACCTCGATGATGTGGCCATTTTTTCTGATTCATGGGCAGAACACCTGGAGCACCTGGAAAAAGTCTTCGAGCGCATCCGACAGGCAGGACTAACTGTTAAGGCTAAAAAGTGTCAAATAGGCCAAAACAGAGTGACGTACCTGGGGCACCAGGTGGGTCAAGGAACTATAAATCCCCTACAGGCCAAAGTGGATGCTATCCAAAAGTGGCCGGTTCCAAAGTCAAAGAAACAGGTCCAATCCTTCTTAGGCTTGGCCGGATATTATAGGCGATTTGTACCACACTACAGCCAAATCGCCGCCCCGCTGACAGACCTAACCAGAAAGAAACAGCCAAATGCAGTTCAGTGGACTGATAAGTGTCAAAAGGCCTTTAACCAGCTTAAGGCAACACTCATGTCTGACCCTGTGCTAAGGGCCCCAGACTTTGACAAACCGTTCCTAGTAACCACAGATGCTTCCGAGCGAGGCGTGGGAGCAGTTTTAATGCAGGAAGGACCGGATCAAGAATTCCATCCTGTCGTGTTTCTCAGCAAGAAACTGTCTGAGAGGGAAAGCCACTGGTCAATCAGCGAAAAGGAATGCTACGCCATTGTGTACGCGCTGGAAAAGCTACGCCCATATGTTTGGGGACGGCGTTTCCAACTACAAACAGACCATGCTGCGCTACAGTGGCTTCATACCGCCAAGGGAAATAACAAAAAACTTCTTCGATGGAGTTTAGCTCTCCAAGATTTTGATTTTGAAATACAACACATTTCGGGAGCTTCTAACAAAGTGGCTGATGCACTCTCCCGGGAAAGTTTCCCAGAGTTAACTAGTTAACAATTGTTCTTGGAATAAAACATATTGTTAGTTTTTATATAATCAGTAGTATGTCTAAAGGTACATGTGTATTATTAACTCTGTTTTCTCCTAGAACTCCAGGAAGAAATCACAGCCAGTGTGGAACCGAACGTCCAACACTATCTGTGATTTGGGGGGCGTGTCATAACTATGAAGGGAAGGGTAACAGCTCTCTGTGTACAGAGACTCCAAATCCTTTTACCTGTAAAAGGTTAAGAGGCTCGGGTAACCTGGCTGACGCCTGACCCCAAGGACCAATAAGGAGACCAGATACTTTCAAATCTTGGGGGGGGAAAGGCTTTTGTGTGTGCTCTTTGTTTTAACGAGTGGTTCGCTCTTGGGACTGAGAGGGACCAGACATCAATCCAGGTTCTCCCCATCTTTCTAAACAAGTCTCTCCTATTTCAAACTAGTAAGTAAAAAGACAGCAAGGCGTCTTAGATTTACTTTGTTTTCTCAACTTGTAAATGTACCTTTTTACCAGAGTGTGTATCTTTGTTTGCTGTACTTTGAACCTAAGACAGAGGGGGGTCCTCTGAGCTCTTTAAGTTTGATTACCCTGTAAAGTTATTCTCCATACTGATTTTACAGAGATGATTTTTACCTTTTTCTTTAATTAAAAGCCTTCTTTTTTAAGAACCAGATTGATTTCTCCTTGTTTTAAGATCCAAGGGGGTTTGGATCTGTATTCACCAGGAGTTGGTGAAAGGAGGGTGGAAGGAAGGAGGGGGGATGGTTAA
>NW_020705455.1:0-3960 GCF_002925995.2 Terrapene triunguis
GTCAAAAGTAATTAGGCTAAGCAATATTAATTATAGGGGAGGGTGGCACTGGACAGCTGAAATCAAATGCCATATTTCTAAATTCCTTTGCACTGCTTGCAGGTTAGTTTTTCAATTCTCAGTCAGCTGACTCCACTGGTATTTGGAAGAATACCAAATACTTTGAAAAATCTAAATCTTTTCGGGGATGGTGATGAATAATAATTTTTGTCCATACACAAAGTACTACTTATCAGTATTCAAGTAACACATGAATAATTAAGACGTAAATTGTTGTATTAGGTATATATAGCAACTTAATTTATCATTGAGCTTTCATACTTAGGTCTGGTCTACACTAAGGCCTGGTCTACACTAGGCTTTTATGTCGAATTTAGCGCCGTTATATCGAATTAACCCTGCACCCGTCCACACCAGGAAGCCATTTAGTTCGACATAGAGCTCTCTTTAAATCGATTTCTGTAATCCTCCCCAACGAGAGGAGTAGCGCTAAATTCGAAATGGCCATATCGAATTAGGCTAGGTGTGGATGGAAATCGACGCTAATAGCTCCGGGAGCTATCCCACAGTGCACCACTCTGTTGACGCTCTGGACAGCAGTCCGAGCTCGGATGCTCTGACCAGCCACACCCCGGGAAAATTTGAATTCCTTTTCCTGTCTGGGCAGTTTGAAGCGCAGTTTCTGTTTGGACACCGTGGCGAGCTCAGCAGCAGTGGCAGCAGTGGCAACGATGCAGAGCTCTCCAGCAGAGATGGCCGTGCAATCCAATAGAAAGAGGGCCCCAGCATGGACGGATCGGGAAGTCTTGGATCTCATCGCTGTGTGGGGAGATGAGTCCGTGCTTGCCGAGCTGCGCTCCAAAAGACGGAATGCAAAGACCTATGAGAAGATCTCTAAAGCCATGGCAGAGAGAGGCTACAGCCGGGATGCAACGCAGTGCCGCGTGAAAATCAAGGAGCTGAGACAAGGCTACCAGAAGACCAAAGAGGCAAACGGACGCTCTGGATCCCAGCCCCACACATCCCGTTTCTACGAGGCACTGCATTCCATCCTAGGTGCGGCCGCCACCACTATCCCACCAGTGACCGTGGACTCTGAGGATGGGATATTGTCCGCGGCCGGTTCCTCCGACATGTTAGCGGACGGGGAAGATGAAGAAGGAGATGAGGAGGACGAGGCAGTCGACAGCGCTGGCACCGCTGATTTCCCCGACAGCCAGGAGCTCTTCATCACCCTGACAGAGATCCCCTACCAACCGTCCCCCGCCGTTACCCCAGACACAGATTCAGGAGAAGGATCAAGCAGTAAGTGTTTTAAATATCAAAACATTTATTTACAACATAACTGGCATATTTAAAATATTAACAGTAGCTAAAGTGCTTTCAAACATGTAAACATTTATTTACAACAAAACAGGAAGATTTAAAATAGTAACAGTGGGTAAAGTGCTTCAAAACATGTAAACAGGAAAGTCAAACAAAAGGGGAATCTGTGCAAAGTGTATCATGATTAGTCTGTCTTTGGGCGCCTCAATATGTAGTCCGAACCATTTTCAAAAAATTTCACAATGTCCGCTTCATGATTATAGTGCCCAAAACCCTGCAGTCACTTGTCCCTCCAAGGGCACCTAAGCCAAGAACTGGTCAATGTAAGCGGGGATAGAGGCGAGATCCTCCGGGGAGAACTCCTCATACGCCTCCTGCAGGTGTTTTTCCAGCCTCATGAGCAGGTTCCTGGGCAGGGAGAGCTTATTAGGCCCCCCGTGGTAGGACACGTTTCCCTGCCACAACGCCAGCAGGTACTCCGGGATCATGGCCTTGCATAGCATTGCAGCAAATGGACCCGGTTTCTGCAGGCTGTCCCAGAGCATCTTCTCCTTCTGGCTCTCCGAGACCTTCAGGAGGGTGATATCTGGCATGACTCCCTGCTGTGAATTAGGTAGGGGAAAGTTAGTATTGGGACAGCTTGCCCGTCCCTTTACAGAACTGCAACCGCCGGTTTACAGCCACGCGGTTTACAGCCGCGAGGGGGTGGGACAGGGCCAGAGTTCATGCTTGCAGGATTGCTGCCAGCAGAGACTCGCATTGCTTTCTATGTGAAAGGAGGCCAGTGCCACTCTTAAAGTTTTAAGCGGCCACAAGTCTACGGCTTAACATGTTTGCCAGCTAGACAAAGTCCGGTGTCCAGCCCTGCTCCTCAGCTCGCCACAGCAAGACCGCAGGCACTGTAGAAGAGGGCCGAAAATTCGACCTTGTCCTCAGTGCGCGTGTGATAGGTGCTCTGCATGGTCTTGTTCACAGAGAAAGACTATGTTCTCTGTTCACAGATACATTGCTCTGTCTCAGGAATTCACTCCCTTTTTCCAATTCCCACAGCCACATCTGCCCAGAGGCTAGCGCACATTAGGAGGAGGAAGAAGAGGACACGGGAAGACATGTTTGCTGAACTAATGGCATGCTCCCGAGCACAGGCAGCCCAGCAGACACAGTGGAGGGAGAACTTGTCCCAAATGCACCGGGCAAACATTGAACGGGAGGAGAGGTGGCGACAGGAGGACAGGCAGGCTACTCAAACGCTGCTTGGACTAATGAGGGAGCAAACGGACACGCTCCGCCGCCTTGTGGATGTTCTGCAGGACCGGAGGCAGGAGGAGAGAGCCCCGCTGCAGTCTCTCTCTCTAACTGCCCTGCCCCGCCACCAAGTCCCATACCCCCCTCACCCAAAGTCCAAACACGGAGGGGTGGAAGGGGCCGTGAAAAATTTCACTCCACCCCTGCGGACTGCTCTACCACTAGAAGGCTCTCATTCCCCAAAATTTGAAAAGTCCTTTCCTACCCGCCTCACACAAGACCCCGTCCAAGTTTCACGCCCCCGTTCCATGTGCGGTTGTTAATAAAGAATACGTTTCTGTTCATTTCTGTTTCCATCCTCTTCTTTTGGAGGGGAGTCTGTCTGAAGGGGGGGGGAAGGGGCTTGGTCATTGGACAGGACAGTCACCTTTAGCAGGGGGCAGGTGCAGCAGCAGGGCACATATACAGTGCAGTGACTAGTTATCCTGGTCAGTCTGGGAGGTGGTTTTCATGTTTTGTGTGGTGGGGGGGGTGGTGTTGCTCTGTGACTTGGTGGCGGGGGAGGGCAGTTACAGATCTTATCAGCGGTCCTTACCCTGCATCACAGAGCCGCGCAGCAGGGGATCTGTAACCCTCCTCCCCCTGCAAGACAGTCACATAGCCGACACATACACGCAGTCCCGGCCAGGAGGGCTGGCAGGCTCCGTTGAAACAACCAGTCCACCACCGCGGAGCCTGTCATTCCTGGAGTTTAGAAGCATCATTTGCATCACAACCGTAAACCCGCCCCCCGCCACAGTCTGCGTCCCAGGTTTAAAACATTCCCGCGAAAACAGTAATAAAGACAACGGTGTCCATTAACAAAACAGAACAGATTTTATTTTTTGGGAAGGGGGTGAAGGGGGTATGTAATTGGAGAGGATAGTCGACGGCAACTGGGTAAAGAAACGGGGGCAAGTTCTGCTTCTGTGTCCACAAACTTAAAAGTCACTGGGTACCCTGCTGAGCCTTGAAACTGGCTTTCAAAGCCTCCCGTATGCACAGCGCGTCCCGCTGGGCTCTTCTAATCGCCCGGCTGTCTGGCTGGGCGTAATCAGCAGCCAGGCTATTTGCCTCAACCTCCCACCCCGCCATAAAGGTCTCCCCCTTGCTCTCACACAGATTGTGGAGCACACAGCAAGCTGCAATAACGATGGGGATATTGGTTTCGCTGAGATCACAGCGAGTCAGTAAGCTTCTCCATCTCCCCTTGAGACGGCCAAAAGCACACTCCACCACCATTCTGCACTTGCTCAGCCGGTAGTTGAACAGTTCTTTTTCTGTGTCCAGGGCGCCAGTATAGGGCTTCATGAGCCAGGGCATTAGCGGGTAGGCTGGGTCCCCGAGGAT
>NW_020705456.1:0-2023 GCF_002925995.2 Terrapene triunguis
GTAAAACGTCCCCTATGGTCCACCAGTGCTTGCAGCACCATTGAAAAGTAGCCCTTTCTGTTAATGTACTGGCTGGCCTGGTGGTCCGGTCCCAGGATAGGGATGTGAGTTCCATCTATAGCCCCACCGCAGTTTGGGAATCCCATCGCGGCGAAGCCATCTATGATGGCCTGCGCGTTTCCCAGGGTCACTACCTTTGAGAGCAGTACCTTCACGATTGCGTTGGCTACTTGCATCACAACAACCCCCACGGTAGATTTGCCAACACCAAAGTGGTTCGCGACTGACCGGTAGCTGTCTGGCGTTGCAAGCTTCCAGAGGGCTATGGCCACTCGCTTCTGGACAGTCAGGGCTGCTCGCATCCGGGTGTCACTGTGCTTCAGGGCAGGGGACAGCAACTCACAAAGTTCGAGGAAAGTCCCCTTCCGCATGCGAGAGTTTTGCAGCCACTGGGATTCATCCCAGACCTGCAGCACTATGCGGTCCCACCAGTCCGTGCTTGTTTCCCGGGCCCAGAATCGCCGTTCCACAATATCCACATGACCCATTGCCACCGTGATGTCCTGGGCGCTGGGGCTCGTGGTTTCTGACAGCTCTGTGCTACTCTCCGACTTCAGGCCATCACGGCGGTGCCGTAGCCTCCTCGCCTGATTTCTCTGCATCTGTCTCAGGGAAAGGTGTATGATAAGCTGCGAGGCGTTGAGAACGGCCACAACTGCAGCGATGGTCGCAGCGTGATCCATGATCGCAGTGCTGTGGCGTCCGCGCTGTCACTGACCAGAAAAGTGCGCGAACTGATTTCCCGCCGGCGCTTTCATGGAGGGAGGGAGGGCGTTAGTGACGGACGGATGACGACACATTTTTTTACCCAGAAGGCATTGGCGGCTCGACCCAGAATTCCAATGGGCAGCGGGGACTGCGGGATAGCTGCCCACAGTGCACCGCTTCCAATATCGACGCTCGCCCCATTAGTGTGGACTCACAAAGTCGAATTACTCTCCTTAGTGTGGACACACACGTTCGACTTTGCAATATCGATTCCACATATTCGATTTAAGTGAAATCGAACTACCCTCGTAGTGTAGACATACCCATAGAATCATAGATCATTAGGGTTGGAAGGGACCTCAGCAGATCATCTAGTCCAACCCCCTGCTCTGAGCAGGATCAATCCCCAACTAAATCCCCAAATGGCCCCCTCAAGGATTGAACTCACAACCCTGGGTTTAGCAGGCCAACGCTCAAACCACTGAGCTATCCCTCTCCCCGCTCGGCACATCACTTCTGAAAGGTTGCCAACCCCTGTCTTAGTGAATGAAGTTCTCAGTTGTAGTTGTATAACCAGTGTGGACAGGTACTCCTACAAAACCAGGTCCTGTAACAACTTCTAGCTGTGATTCAATGCAGAAGAAAATAAAAAGACATGTACACTAAATAAATTCTATAAGAGGATCAATTGCTTTACTGGGAATAAACAGACAACTTTGAAATTAGAAATTTTTGAAGATATGCAGAGTCAGTAGAGCACAAAATACTTCTTGTTACTGAGGGAATAAAAATATAAAATAAAAAGAATTTACCAAAGCAATAGTATTATCATCGGGTAAGAAAACCTTCCTGTGCATGAACAGGAAAGCTCAGTGATGTATTGGTTGTTTGGTTTTTAAATTAAACTGCTTGATGTTAAATTTACTGCAGGGAAGTTGGGTCTCTGGGAGCCATGGCTAATGACATGCTGGAGTCTTTGACTATTGTGATTAGAAAATTAAATTGAAAAGGCACAGGCCTTTCCTTATCGCTCTTGCAGATAAAATCATAGATAAAGAAACTCCTGAAAGACCTTCTGCTTTAGTTCACCTCTCTGACCCAAGTACTTTTTGTTTCAAGCACTCATTATGTGATTAACATTCAAATTAACTCCAGAATAGGTCGCCATGTTGCGTCCGTTTTGCAAAAATTTAATACTCACAAACTATGTCAAAAGTAATTAGGCTAAGCAATATTAATTATAGGGGAGGGTGGC
>NW_020705457.1:0-1283 GCF_002925995.2 Terrapene triunguis
GTTCCTGAACACGCGAGCGTCATGAACCTTGCCCGGCCATCCGACGTAGATGTTTGTAAACCGTCCCCGATGGTCCACCAGTGCTTGCAGCACCATTCAAAAGTATCCCTTTCTATTGATGTACTGGCTGGCCTGGTGGCCCGGTCCCAGGATAGGGATGTGAGTCCCATCTATAGCCCCACCGCAGTTTGGGAATCCCATCGCAGCGAAGCCATCTATGATGGCCTGCGCGTTTCCCAGGGTCACTACCTTTGACAGCAGTACCTTGACGATTGCCTTGGCTACTTGCATGACAACAACCCCCACGGTTGATTTGCCCACGCCAAAGTGGTTCGCGACTGACCGGTAGCTGTCCGGCGTTGCAAGCTTCCAGAGGGCTATGGCCACTCGCTTCTGGACAGTCAGGGCTGCTCGCATGCGGGTGTCCTTGCGCTTCAGGGCAGGGGACAGCAACTCACAAAGTTCCAGGAAAGTCCCCTTCCGCATGCGAAAGTTTCGCAGCCACTGGGATTCATCCCAGACCTGAAGCACTATGCGGTCCCACCAGTCCGTGCTTGTTTCCCGGGCCCAGAATCGCCGTTCAACAAAATCCACATGCCCCATTGCCACCGTGATGTCCTGGGCGCTGGGGCTCGTGGTTTCTGACAGCTCTGTGCTACTCTCCGACTTCAGGCCCTCACGGCGGTGCCGTAGCCTCCTCGCCTGATTTCTCTGCATCTGCCTCAGGGAAAGGTGTATGATAAGCTGCGAGGTGTTGAGAACGGCCACAACTGCAGCGATGGTCGCAGCGGGATCCATGATCGCAGTGCTGTGGCGTCCGCGCTGTCACTGATCAAAAAGTGCGCGAACTGATTTCCCACCGGCGCTTTCAGGGAGGGAGGGAGGCAGGGCGGTAGTGACTGACGGATGACGACAGTTACCCAAAAGCACCCTCGCCACATTTTTTTACCCAGAAGGCATTGGGGGCTCGACCCAGAATTCCAATGGGCAGCGGGGACTGCGGGAACTGTGGGATAGCTGCCCACAGTGCACCGCTTCCAATGTCGACGCTTTCCCTGGTAGTGTGGACTGACAAAGTCGAATTACTGTCCTTAGTGTGGACACACACGTTCGACTTTCTAATATCGATTGCACATATTCGATTTAACTAAAATCGAACTACTCTCGTAGTGTAGACATACCCTAAGACATTAGGTTGGTATAACTACATCGCTCAAGGTTATGAAAAATCCACACCCCTGAATGACGCAGTTAAAATGACCTGACCCCTGGTGTAGACCACA
>NW_020705458.1:0-1125 GCF_002925995.2 Terrapene triunguis
GGAGAACCTGGATTGATGTCTGGTCCCTCTCAGTCCCAAGAGCGAACAACCCCTTAAACAAAGGACACACACAAAAGCCTTTCCCCCCCCAAGATTTGAATGTATCTTGCCCCCTTATTGGTCCTTCGGGTCAGGTGTCAGCCAGGTTACCCGAGCTTCTTAACCCTTTACAGGTAAAAGGATTTGGAGTCTCTGGCCAGGAGGGATTCCATAGCACAGTACACAGGAGAGCTGTTTCCCTTCCCTTTATAGTTATGACAGACCTAATAGCAAATGGCAGAAATTTCTCTTGTTGGCTTTTGGCCACTTCTTAAATCAGTACCCATCACCCCCTTATACAGTTTAATCCTTTATCATCGTTCCTTTTGTATCTGTAGAAACTCTTCCTCCAGCTGGAAGCCACTTCCTTGGAGGACTTCAGAGGTTCAGCTTCTTGGATTATCTGCAGGACAAGACATTCTATCAACAGGGGAATCAGGTCCTTTTAGTGTAATTCCCACTAAAATGATACTGTCAAGGCTGTATCCCCACTTTGAACTTTAGGGTACAAATGTAGGGGCCTGCATGAAAACTTCTAAGCTTATCTACCAGCTTAGCTTTGGTCCGCTGCCACCATCACAAGAATTCCCTCCCTGGGAAGCCTTGAGAAACCTTTCACCAATTCCCTGGTGAACACAGATCCAAACCCCCTTGGATCTTAAAACAAGGAGAAATTAACCATCCCCCCTCCTTCCTCCCACCCTCCTTTCACCAACTCCTGGTGAATACAGATCCAAACCCCCTTGGATCTTAAAACAAGGAGAAATCAATCTGGTTCTTAAAAAAGAAGGCTTTTAATTAAAGAAAAAGGTAAAAATCATCTCTGTAAAATCAGTATGGAAAATAACTTTACAGGGTAATCAAACTTAAAGAGCTCAGAGGACCCCCCTCTGTCTTAGGTTCAAAGTACAGCAAAACAAAGATAAACACTCTGGTAAAAGGTACATTTACAAGTTGAGAAAACAAAGTAAATCTAAGACGCCTTGCCTGTCTTTTTACTTACAAGTTTGAAATAGGAGAGACTTGTTTAGAAAGATGGGGAGAACCTGGATTGATGTCTGGTCCCTCTCAGTCCCAAGAGCGAAC
>NW_020705459.1:0-5185 GCF_002925995.2 Terrapene triunguis
CCCTACATTTGAACCCTAAAGTTCAAAGTGGGGATCCAGCCTTGACATGGTGGCATAGCGGTGGAGATCGTTTTAACCCAAAAGCCAGTAAGAGATTTTTTTTTTTTCTCCTTCTAGCTGCTTGGAGAGCAGAGCTGAAGGTAGATGCATATCTTATCTCTCCTTGCCTGAAGGCAGAGGTGTTAAGTTTTTTTTAACGAGGTCCTTTGTTAAGAGAAGGGTTCAAAGGGAGCAAACTTTGACTGACTGGTAAAGATAATTTACAAGTTGAATTGTTTTTTTTTCTTTTTACATCCTCGGGAGTAGCTTGTTAGAAAGTCTCTGTTAACTCAGCAGCAGCCAGAGCTAAGTACACATCCCAGTCTCAGTCAACTGCAGAGGGTGTGACCCAGCACAAGAAAACAGGAAAATGACTGCCAAAGAACTAACTAACAAAATAGAACTGGCCAGACTAGAAGCAGAAGAAAACGAGAGAAAACATCAGAGACTGCTTGAAATTAAAAAACTCGAGGCAGAGCAGCATGAAAGAGAAGAAAAAGCCAAACAGGAGGCCCACAAGAGAGAGATGGAACTGGAAGCAGCAAGGACTAGGCAGAATGCAGCAGACCATCCTAACAACTCCTCTCCAGGTACCACTTCCCATCCCAGGAAATTCCTCACCTACAAGGCAGGCGATGATACTGAGGCCTTCTTAGAAAATTTTGAAAGGGCCTGCCTTGGATACAACATCCCTCTAACCCAGTACATGGTAGAGCTGAGACCGCAGCTCAGTGGACCCTTAGCAGAGGTGGCGGCTGAAATGCCTAAGGAACACATGAACAGTTATGAACTTTTTAAAAACAAGGCCAGAATCAGAATGGGGCTAACACCTGAGCATGCCCGTCGGCGGTTCAGAGCCCTAAGGTGGAAACCCGATGTGTCATTTACCCGACATGCCTACCACATTGGGAAAAATTGGGATGCCTGGATATCAGGAGCAAATGTTAAATCTACGGAAGAGTTGCCCTTCCTATTGCAAATGGAGCAGTTTTTAGAGGGTGTTCCTGAGGAAATAGAAAGGTACATCCTAGATGGGAAGCCCAAAACTGTAACCGAGGCGGGGGAGATTGGGGCCAAATGGGTGGAGGTGACAGAAAAGAAAAAAGCTAGTAGCAGTTGGAGCGAATATCAGAAGGGGCAAGCCGAAACAAAACCTTATCACCGGGGACAACCCAAGGCCCCACCCACATCCCAAGGGAAACCCCAGACGCCTTCTCACCCCACCCCACCAGTCTCCACCAACCAACATCGCCCCGGTGATACCTTAGCAGGGCGATGTTTTAAATGTAATGAACTGGGGCATATAAAGGCTCACTGCCCCAAGAACCCCAACCGATTACAGTTCATTACACCCCAGTCACACCAAAGATCCCCAGACCCAGATGCCTCTCTCATACCCTCGGAGCGAAGGGAAACCTTGAGAGTGGGCGGTAAGAAGGTTATCGCTTGGAGGGATACTGGGGCACAAGTGTCAACTATCCACCAATCCCTAGTGGACCCCAAACTCATCAACCCGGAGGCTACAGTGACAATTCAACCCTTCGTGTCACAGTCTGTAACCTTGCCTACAGCCCAGTTGCATGTCCAGTACAAGGGCTGGGCAGGAATGTGGACTTTTGCAGTATATGACAATTATCCCATCCCCATGCTGCTGGGGGAAGACTTGGCCAACCATGTGAAGCTAGCCAAGAGGGTGGGAATAGTCACCCGCAGCCAGGCTAAGCAAGCTTTCACCCCCATCCCTGTTCCTGAGCCGTCCACCAGAGCCCCGTCGGTGTTACCGGAGACCCAAACACAGGTGGTGGAACCGGATCCCCTGCCAACGACTGCAACAGCCGTAGTGGATCCAATCCCAGAGACCCAGCCAAAGCCAGTCCCGGAACCGGAACTGACAACGCAACCAGCACCAGAACCATTGCCAGCACTGAGTCCAGCGCTGGCAAACCCATCTACAACTCCAATGCCAGAGGGCACCAGCGAGCCTGAACTGGCGGAAGTAGCAGATAACCCTACCCAAGAGGCTCAGCCAGAGCCTGAAATACCACATAGTGCACCAGCGGACAGCGGTTCACAGTCAATGGAAACAGTCCCAGCACCTGCATCGCTTCCAGAGGGACCAAGCCCCAGTCCACAGTCCAAGGAGGAACTGATGTCTCCAGCATCAAGGGAACAGTTCCAGGCCGAGCAGGAAGCAGATGACAGCCTTCAGAAAGCTTGGGCGGCGGCACGGAGCACCCCACCGCCTCTCAGCTCTTCTAACCGATCCTGGTTTGTTGTAGAACAAGGACTTTTATACAAGGAGACTCTTTCTGGTGGGCACCAGGAAGACTGGCATCCTCAAAGACAGTTGGTGGTTCCCACTAAGTATCGGGTAAAGCTCTTGAGCTTAGCCCATGATCATCCCAGTGGCCATTCTGGGGTGAACAGAACCAAAGACCGGTTGGGGAAGTCCTTCCACTGGGAGGGAATGGGCAAGGACGTTGCTAATTATGTCCGGTCTTGTGAGGTGTGCCAACGAGTGGGAAAGCCCCAAGACCAGGTTAAAGCCCCTCTCCAGCCACTACCCATAATTGAGGTCCCATTTCAGCGAGTAGCTGTGGATATCCTGGGTCCTTTCCCAAGGAAGACACCCAGAGGAAAGCAGTACGTACTGACTTTCATGGATTTTGCTACCCGATGGCCGGAAGCTGTACCCTTAAGCAACACCAAGGCTAAAAGTGTGTGCCAGGCATTAGCAGACATTTTTGCCAGGGTAGGGTGGCCCTCCGACATCCTTACAGATTCGGGAACTAATTTCCTGGCAGGGAAAATGAAAAACCTGTGGGAAGCTCATGGGGTGAATCACTTGGTTGCCACCCCTCATCACCATCAAACCAATGGTCTGGTGGAGAGGTTTAACGGAACTTTGGGGGCCATGATACGTAAATTCGTAAATGAACACTCCAATGATTGGGACCTAGTGTTGCAGCAGTTGCTTTTTGCCTACAGGGCTGTACCACATCCCAGTTTAGGGTTTTCACCATTTGAACTTGTGTATGGCCGCGAGGTTAAGGGGCCATTACAGTTGGTGAAGCAGCAATGGGAGGGGTTTACGCCTTCTCCAGGAACTAACATTCTAGACTTTGTAAGCAACCTACAAAACACCCTCCGACACTCTTTAGCCCTTGCTAAAGAAAACCTAAAGGATGCTCAGGAAGAGCAAAAGGCCTGGTATGATAAACATTCCAGAGAACGGTCCTTCAAAGTAGGAGACCAAGTCATGGTCTTAAAGGCGCTCCAGGCCCATAAAATGGAAGCGTCATGGGAAGGACCATTCACGGTCCAGGAGCGCCTAGGAGCTGTTAACTATCTCATAGCCTCCCCCACCTCCAACATAAAGCCTAAGGTATACCATGTTAATTCTCTTAAGCCCTTTTATTCCAGAGAATTAAACGTTTGCCAGTTTACAGCCCAGGAAACAGATGACGCGGAGTGGCCGGCAGGTGTCTACTACGAAGGAAAAAGGAATGGTGGCGTGGAAGAGGTGAACCTCTCCACGACCCTGGGACGTCTGCAGCGACAGCAGATCAAGGAGCTGTGCACAAGCTTTGCACCGATTTTCTCAGCCACTCCAGGACGGACCGAACGGGCATACCACTCCATTGACACAGGTAATGCTCACCCAATTAGAACCCCATCCTACCGGGAGTCACCTCATGCCCAAGCTGCTATACAAAGGGAGATCCAGGACATGCTACAGATGGGTATAATCCGCCCCTCTAACAGTGCATGGGCATCTCCAGTGGTTCTAGTTCCCAAACCAGATGGGGAAATACGCTTTTGCGTGGACTACCGTAAGCTAAATGCTGTAACTCGTCCTGACAACTATCCAATGCCACGCACAGATGAGCTATTGGAGAAATTGGGACATGCCCAATTCATCTCTACTTTAGACTTAACCAAAGGGTACTGGCAAGTACCACTAGATGAACCCGCTAAGGAAAGGTCAGCCTTCGTCACCCAGGCAGGGGTGTACGAATTCAATGTACTCCCTTTCGGGTTGCGAAATGCACCCGCCACCTTCCAAAGACTTGTAGATGGTCTCCTAGCGGGATTGGGAGAATCTGCAGTTGCCTACCTCGATGATGTGGCCATTTTTTCTGATTCATGGACAGAGCACCTGGAGCACCTGGGAAAAGTCTTCGAGCGCATCCGACAGGCAGGACTAACTGTTAAGGCTAAAAAGTGTCAAATAGGCCAAAACAGAGTGACGTACCTGGGGCACCAGGTGGGTCAAGGAACTATAAATCCCCTACAGGCCAAAGTGGATGCTATCCAAAAGTGGCCGGTTCCAAAGTCAAAGAAACAGGTCCAATCCTTCTTAGGCTTGGCCGGATATTATAGGCGATTTGTACCACACTACAGCCAAATCGCCGCCCCGCTGACAGACCTAACCAGAAAGAAACAGCCAAATGCAGTTCAGTGGACTGATAAGTGTCAAAAGGCCTTTAACCAGCTTAAGGCAACACTCATGTCTGACCCTGTGCTAAGGACCCCAGACTTTGACAAACCGTTCCTAGTAACCACAGATGCGTCCGAGCGAGGCGTGGGAGCAGTTTTAATGCAGGAAGGACCGGATCAAGAATTCCATCCTGTCGTGTTTCTCAGCAAGAAACTGTCTGAGAGGGAAAGCCACTGGTCAATCAGCGAAAAGGAATGCTACGCCATTGTGTACGCGCTGGAAAAGCTACGCCCATATGTTTGGGGACGGCGTTTCCAACTACAAACAGACCATGCTGCGCTACAGTGGCTTCATACTGCCAAGGGAAATAACAAAAAACTTCTTCGATGGAGTTTAGCTCTCCAAGATTTTGATTTTGAAATACAACACATTTCGGGAGCTTCTAACAAAGTGGCTGATGCACTCTCCCGGGAAAGTTTCCCAGAGTTAACTGGTTAACAATTGTTCTTGGAATGAAACATATTGTTAGTTTTTATATAATCAGTAGTATGTCTAAAGATACATGTGTCTTATTAACTCTGTTTTCTCCTAGAACTCCAGGAAGAAATCACAGCCAGTGTGGAACCGAACGTCCAACACTATCTGTGATTTGGGGGGCGTGTCATAACTATTAAGGGAAGGGTAACAGCTCTCTGTGTACAGAGA
>NW_020705460.1:0-1122 GCF_002925995.2 Terrapene triunguis
CGGTCAGACAACGAACCTTGCCGTCTGGGTTAAAAAGTCCCCGACAGATTTGACGACTCCGCCGGGACTCGTCTGACTCTCCGGTGCGGGATCAGACTCTGAAGCAACGCAGCGCGCATCCTCCGGCTTCGAGGAGCCTTGCCCGGTAACCTGATCCCTGCATCGGCGATAAGGCGAGTCCTGTGAACCAGCTGAAGCCCGTAGAAACCCAGCAACGTCCACCTACCCGTTGAGTAGGATCCAGGTCTTCGGGGTTAGAGTCCCTGGATAAGGTAAGCGATCGCCGGAGAGGGGTTAGAGTCCCCCCAGAGAGGGGTTAGAGTCCCCCCAGAGAGGGGTTAGAGTCCCCAGAGAAGGGGTTAGAGTCCCTACAGGCTAAATGGGACAATTTGGTAGTAAGTGCCCGGGGGACGCCCCGTTGTCTCTGGTACTTTGAGATTGGAAGGAAATCTCTGGAATAACCGGTTTGACTAAATCTAAGATGAGAAACTTATGCCAAATTCAGTGGCCCTCCTTTACTACCCATTTGTCCCCAACTAAGGACTGGCCAAGGTGCGGAACTTTTTCTGCTGACAGGATGGATTCCCTCAGGGATATTCTGGTTGATCTTAGACCGGGACAAATGGATTATTTATTTGTATGTTATAACTATAAACCAAAAGAAAAACGGCTTTCAGCCCCAGCTGGCTGTGAAAAAATATAGATAAAGGCAAACCAAAGACAATACAAGTTACAAGTGCTGAGATTACATTTGCAAAGCTTAACTGTCCAGTGAGATCCAACAGTCTGCCTTTGAGACCCTGGAGCTGCCGTGGTTTGGGGACGCTGTGAAGAAGCAACAGGCAGCCGGCCTGGACTGGAATCTCTGAAAGAGACGCCGCAGGAGACCCCAGGGTGGACGGTTCAGCAAGAAAAGCAGGATCGGGCCCAAGCAGGCAGTCAACAGATAGATTAGAAAACAGGTTGGAAACTTTAAGGGCATAGTGGAAGAAAAGGAGTAAGTAATTATAAGCATGGCGATTTCAAATCCCCAGGACAATAATTGGAATGGTAAAATCTGAGTTGATTGGGTGTCGTTTTGGGAAACAAGCAAGTGAAGAAAGAAAAAAAAAAAAAAAAAGA
>NW_020705460.1:1222-2495 GCF_002925995.2 Terrapene triunguis
AAAAAAAAAAAAAAAAAAAAAAAAAAAAAAAAAAAAAGAGAGTAAAAAGTTAACTCTATAGTTGCTAGAGGGAATTAAGCAGTGAAACTTGGTAAGAATTTCTGTAAGTAATCCAGGCAAGAGGTTATTTAAGTGGAATTATTCAACTATGAATAATTTAGTCAAGTTTGCTGAAGAACACTCCTGCTGTGTACAATCTGTATTTTATAAGTTTAAAATAAATTGGTATTGTTTAAAGTTGCAAAACCGAGAATACTTTTGCCAGGCACAGGAAACTAGTGTTGTTTAAGGTATTTGGCATTTAATCCTTAAGGTGACTTAATGCTACAAGATTTAAAATGTTTTAAATAAAGACCAAAGGTTGTGGCTGCAGCAGGGTAGTCAAAGCCAGAAAAATAAAAATTTAAATTTGTTTTGGGGTAACAAAATAGCAAATAAAAGATCTGGTAAAGAGAGAGAAGGACAGTGCCCCTGGCTCTGTGTGGTCGAGCTGTCACTTTGCTGTGGGTGCATGGAGATTTTGTAAGCATAAAAGAAACAGTTACACCTTGTGTAGAAATTAATGTGGCTAGCATTGTGGAAATTGAATTGTGAAGAGGACGTGCATTTTCCCCAAAACATGTGCAGTGTATATTGTAGCAAAGGTAAAAGAAATGCAAACCTACCAATATAGGTTGTGTTGTCTTTTTCAGATCACTGTGTGTTTGAAAGCAAAAATTAGAAGTAAAAGGCAATCAAAAGTCTGGGAAAGTTAATTGTGTCCTTTTTTAAAGTAAGAATCTTTAAGCTGTGGATAGCTTTGGATCTGGAAGCAAGCCAGAAAGCATCTGTATTAATGCAAATTATCTAACTAATAAGGTAGAAACCACTGAAACCTGGGCTGCCTATGAAACAAATACAAGGAAATATGGGGTAATTTTTCTGTTTTGCCTAAAATCAACAAAAGTATGTGTATAAAGAAAATATTTTAAGAAAATAATGTCTTTCAAATCATCAGAGAAAACGGATGCCAGCTGAACAGCATTCAATGTACCATGGATTTACTGGTACAATAGGAATTATTTTTGTGTTCTATATCCTGTCTTGTGGTGTTTGTCTTGTGGCCAGAATTGTTGTGTTTAATATTTTCATAAGACAGTCTAGTTCAAAATTAAATAGGAGGGTTAAATAAAAAAGCAGATGCTTGTTTTATTCAGCTTGGAATACAAAGTGTTTGGATATATCAGGAAAATGTAATATACTAAAGTCTAATACATTTGCTTAAAAAAAAAAA
>NW_020705460.1:2595-4522 GCF_002925995.2 Terrapene triunguis
TTAAAAAAAAAAAAAAGAAACTTCATTGGTCAGATCTTTTAATTTGAAAAAAAATGTTGTTAAAATTTGCATATCAACAGTCTTTGAAAGCAAGGACATGGAAGGTTAACCCACTCCCCATATTGCACATGGGATCCTTCTGGCTACCTCAGATTTCTAGCCAGAGGGCTGGGGAGGAAGGAAAGCTATTGGACACCAGAGGTTGTACCAAGTGGACTCCTCAAAAGTGGGTGTGCTTGTCCCGGTTTGTTGCTCCAAAGCTCTGTATATTTTACTGGAAAGGCCCTTTCCAAGTCCTGTTAACCACCAACACTGCTGTAAAGTGCCAAGGACTGCCTACCTGGACCTATGCTTCTCACTGCAAAAAGACCCCTCCACCTCGGGAGGACTCTCCAACTAATGATCAGCCTATTTCTCCTTCTAGCCCTGCTGTGCCGTCCGGACAGCAGAAAAAAAAAGAAAAAAAGACAAGGTGAAGTGCTAGTAACCTCTCCCTTGTCCACTGACAGACCTACTGTGCCTTTGAATTTTTCTAAAAGAAGCAAAACCATTACAGGGTGATGTGCTAGTAACCTCTCCCCTGTATGATGCTAAACCACACTGTTTCAGAAAAAGAGAAGAAGGAACACTCGCTCCAGTGAAACCACCAAAGTCCAGGGATTCCTGCCTACAAGAGACATTAAGAACTGACCCTGGTGAAGAAACAAAGAATTATACACTGGCAGGAAAAAACTTGTGGGACCCATGCTTGGGAATGTGGTATAGTACTACACCAAAAAAAAAAATGTATTAGGATATCAATGAACTGTGATTAACACTACACTAGGGACTGTTAAATTTTCATTACCCTTATCCAGTTTCCAGATCACCTCTACATACCCAAATTGTTCAAAAGGGGCTGCTATTAGATTAGCACAACAGAGGGCTTGGGTTATTTCCTCTAAAAAGAAGAGAGACTTGACCGGATCCCTATGAAATGGGGCCAATAGTACAGCAGCAGTTTAAAATATTTTTAAAAACCAAAAACATGATGAAAAATTGGGGCACAGCTAACCCAGGTACAGGCTAGAATTGGTAAGTTACATGTTATCTCCTCCCTTAGTTCTATGACCCAGAAGTTGCTGACAGAAATGGTATTAAATATCACTGAGGCTGGGAAGGCATTGCAGTGGGATCTAGCATGTTCAGGCTTGGCCCACTGCCCTTACAGACATGTCAGGAGTACCATCTGATCTGTGGCCATGAAAACATACTTGGAAACTTTCTGAATGTGTAAGTGCGGACGTTCTCAATGCTCCTTCCAAGCATAAGGACCGGTTGGGGGGGTGTGGGCTCCCACATACCGAATCCTGCCGGGTCCATGGGGAGGATGCATGTGAAATTGGGTAATTCACCGAGACATCTGGAAAATTAGACTACCGCCAAAGCCTTGGTGAATTTGGCAGCTGAACAGCAAAAACTAAGGCAGATGGTACTTCAAAACCACCTGGCATTAAATATATTACTGGCTTCTCAGGGAGGAACATGTGCACTAATTGGGCAAAAATGCTGAGTGTATGTCCCAGACGTTTATAATGCCACTTGGAAAAGAGCAAACCACCTTATGGAGGTAGCAAAGGACCATGGAGGAAAACGGATTGAGTCCTGGTGGAGTAACCTGTTCAATTGGATTCCAGATATAGGTGGTTGGCTCCATAATGTACTCCGAAGTGCTGTTGTAATTATATGTGGCCTACTGGCCTTGTATGTAATAATAAAAGTTGGATGTTGGATGGGCACCAAGGTGTGTTCCGTCCAAAAGTAACCAACCCCAAGCTCACCACTCATGGCAGTTAGTTGTCCCAGGAGTCCCTCCAAGGTACTCCAGGGACAAAGGGGGGATTGTTAGGCCCAAAAATATGGAGTATAGTTGTTTGGCCAGCTTAGC
>NW_020705461.1:0-1295 GCF_002925995.2 Terrapene triunguis
TGCATGCCAGCAAACACCGGGACCATACGCTGCCATGCTTTGTTATGCAATGATTCCAGACTACGTGCTACTGGCCTGGCGTGGTAAAGTGTCCTACCATGGCGGACGGGATAAGGCAGCCCTCCCCAGAAACCTTTTGCAAAGGCTTTGGGAGTACATGAAGGAGAGCTTTCTGGAGATGTCCCTGGAGGATTTCCGCTCCATCCCCATACACGTTAACAGACTTTTCCAGTAGCTGTACTGGCCGCGATTGCCAGGGCAAATTAATCATTAATCATTAAACACGCTTGCTTTTAAACCATGTGTAATATTTACAAAGGTACACTCACCAGAGGTCCCCTGTGTGCCCTCAGGGTCTTGGGTGAGTTCGGGGGTTACTGGTTCCAGGTCCAGGGTGATAAACATATCCTGGCTGTTGGGGAAACTGGTTTCTCCGCTTCCTTGCTGCTGTGAGCTATTTACATTATCTTCATGCTCATCTTCCTCGTCCCCAGAACCCGCTTCCCTGTGTGTTTCTCCAGTGATGGAGTCATAGCACACGGTTGGGGTAGTGGTGGCTGCACCCCCTAGAATGGCATGCAGCTCTGCGTAGTAGCGGCATGTTTGCGGCTCAGCCCCGGACCTTCCGTTTGCCTCTCTGGCTTTGTGGTAGGCTTGCCTTAGCTCCTTAATTTTCACGCGGCACTGCTGTGTGTCCCTGTTATGGCCTCTGTCCTTCATGGCCTTGGAGACCTTCTCTAATATTTTGCCATTTCGTTTACTGCTTCGGAGTTCAGCCAGTACTGATTCATCTCCCCATATGGCGAGCAGATCCCGAACCTCCCGTTCTGTCCATGCTGGAGCTCTTTTGCGATCCTGGGACTCCATCACGGTTACCTGTGCTGATGAGCTCTGCGTGGTCACCTGTGCTCTCCACGCTGAGCAAACAGGAAATGAAATTCAAACGTTCGCGGGGCTTTTCCTGTCTACCTGGCCAGTGCATCTGAGTTGAGAGTGCTGTCCAGAGCGGTCACAATGAAGCACTGTGGGATAGCTCCCGGAGGCCAATAACGTCGAATTCCGGCCACACTAACCCAATTCCGACCCCCTAAGGCCGATTTTATCACTAATCCCCTCGTCGGAGGTGGTGTAAAGAAACCGGTTTAAAGGGCCCTTTAAGTCGAAAGAAAGGGCTTCGTCGTGTGAACGTGTCCAGGCTTAATTCGATTTAACGCGGCTAAAGTCGACCTAAACCCGTAGTGTAGACCAGGCCTCAGAAAAATCTCTCCCTGCCACGGCCCCGGGGCTGGAGGAGT
>NW_020705462.1:0-2611 GCF_002925995.2 Terrapene triunguis
CCCATGGGGCCCATGCCCAGGGGCCCCAGCCAATTTGGGGGCCTCAGGGTATGTCTACACTACGAAATTAGGTCGAATTTATAGAAGCCGGTTTTATAGAAATCGGTTGTATACAGCCGATTGTGTGTGTCCCCACATAAAATGCTCTACGTGCTCTAGTCGGCGGACCGCGTCCACAGTACCGAGGCTACCGTCGACTTCCGGCGCATTGCACTATGGGTAGCTATCCCACAGTTCCCGCAGTCTCCGCCGCCCATTGGAATTCTGGGTTGAGATCCCAATGCCCGGATGATGCAAAACAGTGCCGCGGGGGGTTCTGGGTACATGTCGTCAGGCCCCTCCCCCTCCGTCACAGCAACGGCAGACAATAGATTCGCGCCTTTTTACCTGGGTTACCTGTGTAGACAACATACCACGGCAAGCATGGAGCCCGCTCAGCTCAGCTCACCGTCACCATATGTCATCTAGGTGCTGGCAGACGTGGGACTGCATTGCTACACAGCAGCAGCAGCTAACTGCCTTTTGGCGGTAGACGGTGCAGCATGACTGGTAGCCTGCATTGGCGATCTGGGTGCCGGCAGCCGTGGGGCTGGCAGCCGTGGGGCTGCATTGCACCAGCCCCCTTGCCTTTTGGCAGTAGATGGTTTATTACGACTGGTAACCGTCCTCGTCGGACAGCAGTGGCTGTCAATCATGGGCACCTGGGCAGACAATGATGGTTATCAGTCGTAGTGTACTATTTTCTGCAAAGCACCCAGTTTTCTGCTAAGCACCCAGAAGAGGCCGAGGGCGATCTGGGTGCTGGCAGACATGGGGCTGGCAGCCGTGGGGCTGCATTGCACCAGCCCCCTTGCCTTGATGATGATGGTTATCAGACGTAGTATGCGCAGGATGGGGCAACATTGCTACACAGCAGCAACCCCTTGCCTTTTGGGCAGTAGATAGTATATTACGACTGGTATCCATCGTTGTCATACTGGGTATCAGATCGTGCAATAGACCTGAAGGCTAACTGCCAAGCGCCCAGTATTTGCTGCCAAGCACCCAGAAAATGCCAAGGGCTATCAGTCATGCTGCACCGTCGTCTTAAGATGTAAAAAATAGATTTATTCTGTATTCATTTGCTTCCCCCCCTTCCTCCTGCTAAACCCAGGCTTTTGAGTTCAATCTTTGGGGGGGGGGGCATTCTGTGTGACAGTTGTTTGTGTTTCTCCCTGATGCAAAGCCACCTTTCTTGATTTTAATTCCCTGTACCTGTATGCCATGTCGTCACTCGACCCTCCCTCCCTCCCTCCCTCCTTCCCCTGGTCCGTCAGATACTACTTTCGCGCCTTTTTTCAGACCAGACGCCATAGCTAGCACTGGGATCATGGAGCCCGCTCAGATCACCGCGGCAATTATGAGCACTATGAACACCACGCGCATTGTCCTGGAGTATATGCAGAGCCAGGACATGCCAAAGCAAAACCAGGACCAGGCAAGGAGGAGGAGGAGGCGATTGCAGCGCGGCGACGAGAGTGATGAGGAAATGGACATGGACCTAGACCTCTCACAAGGCACAGGCCCCAGCAATGTGGAAATCATGATGTTAATGGGGCAGGTTCATGCTGTGGAACGCCAATTCTGGGCCCGGGAAACAAGCACAGACTGGTGGGACCGCATCGTGCTGCAGGTGTGGGACGATTCCCAGTGGCTGCGAAACTTTCGCATGCGTAAGGGCACTTTCATGGAACTTTGTGACTTGCTTTCCCCTGCCCTGAAGCGCCAGAATACCAGGATGAGAGCAGCCCTCACAGTGGAGAAGCGAGTGGTGATAGCCCTGTGGAAGCTTGCAACGCCAGACAGCTACCGGTCAGTCGGGAATCAATTTGGAGTGGGCAAATCTACTGTGGGGGCTGCTGTGATCCAAGTTGCCAGGGCAATGAGAGACCTGGTGATAGCAAGGGTAGTGACTCTGGGAAACGTGCAAGCCATAGTGGATGGCTTTGCTGCAATGGGATTCCCAAACTGTGGTGGGGCCATAGACGGAACCCATATCCCTATCTTGCCACCGGAGCACCAAGCCACCGAGTACATAAACCGCAAGGGGTACTTTTCAATGCTGCTGCAAGCCCTGGTGGATCACAAGGGACGTTTCACCAACATCAACGTGGGCTGGCCGGGAAGGGTACATGATGCTCGCGTCTTCAGGCACTCTGCTCTGTTTAGAAAGCTGGAGGAAGGGACTTTCTTCCCGGACCAGAAAATAACCGTTGGGGATGTTGAAATGCCTATCGTGATCCTTGGGGACCCTGCCTATCCCTTAATGCCATGGCTCATGAAGCCGTACACAGGCAGCCAGGACAGGAGTCAGGGCCTGTTCAACTACAGGCTGAGCAAGTGCCGAATGGTGGTGGAATGTGCATTTGGGCGTTTAAAAGCGCGCTGGCGCAGCTTACTGACTCGCTCAGACCTCAGCGAAAAGAATATCCCCATTGTTATTGCTACTTGCTGTGCGCTCCACAATATCTGTGAAAGTAAGGGGGAGACATTTATGGCGGGGTGGGAGGTTGAGGCAAATCGCCTGGCCGCTGATTACGCGCAGCCAGACACCAGGGCGGTTAGAGGAGCA
>NW_020705463.1:0-1505 GCF_002925995.2 Terrapene triunguis
TGGCCGCTGATTACGCGCAGCCAGACACCAGGGCGGTTAGAGGAGCACAGCAGGGCGCGGTGCGCATCAGAGAAGCGTTGAAAACCAGTTTTGTGACTGGCCAGGCTACGGAGTGAAACTTCTGTTTGTTGCTCCTTGATGAACCCTCTGACCCTCCCCCACCACCCTGTTAACTCTACTTCCCTGCAAACCAACCACCCCACCCTCCCCTACTACCCTCCCCCCTTCGAGCACCACTTGCAGAGGCAATAAAGTCATTGTTGCTTCACATTCATGCATTCTTTATTACTTCAGCACACAACTAGGGGGATAATTGGAAAGGTAGCCCGGGATGGGTGGGGGAGGAGGGAAGGAACAGGACACACTCCAATTTAAAACTTTAAAACTTATTGCACTGGAAATCATCTAGGGTGGAGTGAGTGGGTGGCCGAAGGCCCCCCCACCGTGTTCTTGGGCGTCTGGGTGAGGAGGCAATGGGACTTGGGGAGGGCTGCTGGTTACAGAGGGGCTGTAGCGGCGTTCTCTGCTCCTGCTGCCTTTCCTGCAGCTCAACCATACGCAGGAGCATATCACTTTGATGCTCCAGCAGCCGGAGCATCGACTCTTGCTTTCTGATTACAAGTTGACGCCACCTCTCCTCTTCAGCCCGCGTTTCAGCACGCAACTTCTCATCTTCAGCACGCCACCTCTCCTCTCGCTCATATTGGGCTTTTTTAAAATCAGTCATTGACTGCCTCCACGCATTCAGCTGTGCTCTGTCAGCGTGGGAGGCAGTCTGAAGTTCAGTAAACATTTCGTCACGTGTCCTTCGCTTCCTTCTTCGAATATTCACTAGCCTCTGCGAAGGAGTAAGATTTGCAGCTGGTGGAGAAGGGAGAGGTTGTTAAAAAAGATACATTTTAGAGAACAATGGGTAGACTCTTTCACGTTAGATTTTGCTGTTCACAACATCACACAGCACATGTGCTTTCGTTACAAGGTCGCATTTTTCCTCTTATATTGAGAGTCTCCTGGTTTGGTGTGAGAGATCACTCACGCAGTGCCAGGACACAGATTTCAGCTTGCAGGCAGCCATGGTAAGACATATAGTCTTTGGGCTTTTTTAACCTTCTTAACATGTGGGGATGGTTTCAAACAGTTCTGCCCTCATTTCCCATACCAAGCACCCGTGCCATTTAAAATGGGTTTGCAATGTAAAAGGAGGGGCTGCGATTTCAGGTTTAACATGCAGCACAAACCCAACTAACTCCCCTCCCCCTCACACCCAATTCTCTGGGATGGTCACTTCAACCCTCCCCCCCACCGCGTGGTTAACAGCGGGGAATATTTCTGTTCAGCAGACCAGGAAGGGGCACCTCTGAATGTCCCCTTAATAAAATTGCCCCATTTTAACCAGGTGACCGTGAATGATATCACTCTCCTGAGGATAACAAAGAGCGATAAGGAATGGATGTTGTCTGCATGCCAGCAAACACCGGGACCATACGCTGCCATGCTTTGTTATG
>NW_020705464.1:0-1023 GCF_002925995.2 Terrapene triunguis
CTGTGCTCCTGCTGCCTTTCCTGCAGCTCAACCATACGCTGTAGCATATCAGTTTGATGCTCCAGCAGCCGGAGCATGGACTCTTGCTTTCTGTGTGCAAGCTGACGCCACCTCTCATCTTCAGCCCGCAACTTCCTCTGTTCCTCCCGCGATTCAGCCCGCCACCTCTCCTCCTCAGCCCGCGATTCAGCCCGCCACCTCTCCTCTCGCTCATATTGGGCTTTTCGATAATCAGTCATTGACTGCCTCCACGCATTCTGCTGTGCTCTGTCAGCGTGGGAGGCGGTCTGTAGTTCAGTAAACATTTCATCACGTGTCCTTCGCTTACGTTTTCGAATATTCACTAGCCTCTGGGAAGGAGATACATTTGCAGCTGGTGGAGGAGAAGGGGAGAGGTGTTTAAAAAAGATACATTTTAGAGAACAATGGGTACACTCTTTCACGTTACATTTTGCTGTTCACATAACACAGCAGATGTGCTTTCGTTACAAGGTCGCATTTTTCCTCTTATATTGAGGGCCTGCCTGCTTGGTGTGAGAGATCACTCACGCAGTGCCAGGTCACAGATTTCAGCTTGCAGGCAGCCATGGTAAGACACAGTCTTTTGGCTTTTTTAACCTTCTTAACATGTGGGGATGGTTTCAAAGAGTACTGCTATCATTAACCATACCAAGGCCCCGTTGGGTTGGCCGTTTAAAATGGGTTTGCAATGTAAAAGGAGGGGCTGCGGTTTCACGGTTAACATGCAGCACAAACCCAACTAATTCCCCCCCCACACACACCCAATTCTCTGGGATGATCACTTCACCCCTCCCCCTCACCGCGTGGCTAACAGCGGGGAATATTTCTGTTCAGCAGACCAGGAAGGGGCACCTCTGAATGTCCCCTTAATAAAATTGCCCCATTTCAACCAGGTGACCGTGAATGATATCACTCTCCTGAGGATAACAAAGAGCGATAAGGAATGGATGTTGTGTGCATGCCAGCAAACACCGGGACCATACGCTGCCATGCTTTGTTATG
>NW_020705465.1:0-5651 GCF_002925995.2 Terrapene triunguis
AGTTTTATTTTGGGGGGAATGTAATCAAAGTCTTTGGGGGGAAATTAGGTATGTGAATGCTTGCTGGGAGGCAAAGGGTATTAGGGGTGGAGGAGTGGGGGAAGAGGGAGAGGGATGTGGGGCTGTAACATGGGGAGTGGGGTCATGAGGAGGGGGAAATGGGGATGTTGGTAGGGGAGGGAAGAGAAGTTGAGGGCTCAGGTGAGGGAGGAATGGCACCCCTCAGCTCTGCCAGTTCACCCAACCACCCAGTACACCATAGCCCTGCCGGTGTACCCAAACTTCCTGCACCCCCAGATCTGCCAATGCACCCCAACCCATGCACAAATCCTGCACGCTTTGGAAGTGAATTAAACTAAATTGAATTAAGGCTACTTTAGTTCTGAATAACAGCATCCATACAGGGATTTAATGCAGCTTAACTTATGGTGTGGAGCTTCCAAAGACACATAGTGTGGAGTTTGAAACTAAGGCCTGGTCTACACTAGGCGTTTATGTCGAATTTAGCACCGTTAAATCGAATTAACCCTGCACCCGTCCACACCACGAGGCTATTTAGTTCGACATAGAGCTCTCTTTAAATTGATTTCTGTAATCCTCCCCAACGAGAGGAGTAGCGCTAAATTCGAAATGGCCATATCGAATTAGGCTAGGTGTGGATGGAAATCGACGCTAATAGCTCCGGGAGCTATCCCACAGTGCACCACTCTGTTGACGCTCTGGACAACAGTCCGAGCTCGGATGCTCTGACCAGCCACACCCCGGGAAAATTTGAATTCCTTTTCCTGTCTGGGCAGTTTGAAGCGCAGTTTCTGTTTGGACACCGTGGCGAGCTCAGCAGCAGTGGCAGCAGTGGCAACGATGCAGAGCTCTCCAGCAGAGATGGCCGTGCAATCTAATAGAAAGAGGGCCCCAGCATGGACTGATCGGGAAGTCTTGGATCTCATCGCTGTGTGGGGAGATGAGTCCGTGCTTTCCGAGCTGCGCTCCAAAAGACGGAATGCAAAGATCTATGAGAAGATCTCTAAAGCCATGGCAGAGAGAGGATACAGCCGGGATGCAACGCAGTGCCGCGTGAAAATCAAGGAGCTGAGACAAGGCTACCAGAAGACCAAAGAGGCAAACGGACGCTCTGGATCCCAGCCCCACACATCCCGTTTCTACGAGGCACTGCATTCCATCCTAGGTGCGGCCGCCACCACTACCCCACCAGTGACCGTGGACTCTGAGGATGGGATATTGTCCGCGGCCGGTTCCTCAGCGGACGGGGAAGAGGAGGAAGGAGATGAGGAGGACGAGGCAGTCGACAGCGCTTACAACGCTGATTTGCCCGACAGCCAGGAGCTCTTCATCACCCTCACAGAGATCCCCTACCAACCCTCCCCAGCCGTTATCCCAGACACAGATTCAGGGGAAGGATCAAGCAGTAAGTGTTTTAAATATCTAAACATTTATTTATAACATAACTGGCATATTTAAAATATTAACAATAGCTAAAGTGCTTTCAAACATGTAAACATTTATTTATAACAGGACAGGAAGATTTAAAATATTAACAATGGGTAAAGTGCTTCAAAACATGTAAAGAGTAAAGTCCAACAAAACGGGAATATGTGCAAAGGGTATCATGATTAGTCTGTCTTTGGGCGCTTCAATATATAGTCGGAACTATTTTCAAAAAATTTCACAATGTCCGCTTCATGATTATACTGCCCAAAACGCTCCACTCTTTTGTCCCTCCAAGGGCACCTAAGCCAAAAACTGGTCAATGTATCCGGGGATAGAGGCGAGATCCTCCGGGGAGAACTCCTCATAGGCCTCCTGCAGGTGTTTTTCAAGCCTCATGAGCAGGTTCCTGGGCAGGGAGAGCTTATTAGGCCCCCCGTGGTATGAGACGTTTCCCTGCCACAACGCCAGCAGGTACTCGGGGATCATGGCCTTGCAGAGCATTGCAGCAAATGGCCCCGGTTTCTGCAGGCTGTCCCGAAGCATCCGCTCCTTCTGGCTCTCCGAGACCTTCAGGAGGGTGATGTCTGGCATGACTCCCTGCTGTGAATTAGGTAGGGGAAAGTTAGTATTGGGACTGCTTGCCCGTCCCTTTACAGAACTGCAACCGCCGGTTTACAGCCACGCGGTTTACAGCCGCGAGGGGGTGGGACAGGGCCAGAGTTCATGCTTGCAGGATTGCTGCCAGCAGAGACTCGCATTGCTTTCTATGTGAAAGGAGGCCAGTGCCACTCTTAAAGTTTTAAGCAGCCCCAAGTCTACGGCTTACCATGTTTGCCAGCTAGACAAAGTCCGGTGTCCTGCCCCACTCCTCAGCTCGCCACAGCAAGACCGCAGGCACTGTACGCGAGGGCCGAAAATTCGACCTTGTCCTCAGTGCGCGTGTGATAGGTGCTCTGCATGGTCTTGTTCACAGAGAAAGACTATGTTCTCTGTTCACAGATACATTGCTCTGTCTCAGGAATTCACTCCCTTTTTCCAATTCCCACAGCCACATCTGCCCAGAGGCTAGCGCACATTAGGAGGAGGAAGAAGAGGACACGGGAAGACATGTTTGCTGAACTAATGGGATGCTCCCGAGCACAGGCAGCCCAGCAGACACAGTGGAGGGAGAACTTGTCCCAAATGCACCGGGCAAACATGGAACAGGAGGAGAGGTGGCGACAGGAGGACTGGCAGGCTACTCAAACGCTGCTTGGACTAATGAGGGAGCAAACGGACACGCTCCGCCGCCTTGTGGATGTTCTGCAGGACCGGAGGCAGGAGGAGAGAGCCCCGCTGCAGTCTCTCTGTAACTGCCCTGCCCCGCCACCAAGTCCCATACCCCCCTCACCCAAAGTCCAAACACGGAGGGGTGGAAGGGGCCGGGAAAAATTTCACTCCACCCCTGCGGACTGCTCTACCACTAGAAGGCTCTCATTCCCCAAAATTTGAAAAGTCCTTTCCTACCCGCCTCACACAAGACCCCGTCCAAGTTTCACCCCCCCGTTCCATGTGCGGTTGTTAATAAAGAATACGTTTCTGTTCATTTCTGTTTCCATCCTCTTCTTTTGGAGGGGAGTCTGTCTGAAGGGGGGGGAAGGGGCTTGGTCATTGGACAGGACAGTCACCTTTAGCAGGGGGCAGGTGCAGCAGCAGGGCACATATACAGTGCAGTGACTAGTTATCCTGGTCAGTCTGGGAGGTGGTTTTCATGTTCTGTGTGGTGGGGGTGGTGGTGTTGCTCTGTGACTTGGTGGCGGGGGAGGGCAGTTACAGATCTTATGCAGCGGTCCTTACCCTGGATCACAGAGCCGCGCAGCAGGGGATCTGTAACCCTCCTCCCCCTGCAAGACAGTCACATAGCCGACACATACACGCAGTCCCGGCCAGGAGGGCTGGCAGGCTCCGTTGAAACAACCAGTCCACCACCGCGGAGCCTGTCATTCCTGGAGTTTAGAAGCATCATTTGCATCACAACACTAAACCCGCCCCCCGCCACAGTCTGCGTCCCAGGTTTAAAACATTCCCGCGAAAACAGTAATAAAGACAATGGTGTCCATTAACAAAACAGAACAGATTTTATTTTTTGGGAAGGGGGTGAAGGGGGTATGTGATTGGAGAGGATAGTCGACGGCAACTGGGTAAAGAAACGGGGGCAAGTTCTGCTTCTGTGTCCACAAACTTAAAAGTCACTGGGTACCCTGCTCAGCCTTGAAACTGGCTTTCAAAGCCTCCCGGATGCACAGCGCGTCCCGCTGGGCTCTTCTAATCGCCCGGCTGTCTGGCTGGGCGTAATCAGCAGCCAGGCTATTTGCCTCAACCTCCCACCCCGCCATAAAGGTCTCCCCCTTGCTCTCACAGAGATTGTGGAGCACACAGCAAGCTGCAATAACGATGGGGATATTGGTTTCGCTGAGATCACAGCGAGTCAGTAAGCTTCTCCATCTCCCCTTGAGACGGCCAAAAGCACACTCCACCACCATTCTGCACTTGCTCAGCCGGTAGTTGAAGAGTTCTTGTGCAGTGTCCAGGGCGCCAGTATAGGGCTTCATGAGCCAGGGCATTAGCGGGTAGGCTGGGTCCCCGAGGATCACTGTAGGCATCTCCACATCCCCAACAGTTATCTTGTGGTCCGGGAAGTAAATACCTTCCTGCAGCCGTCTAAACAGACCAGAGTTCCTGAACACGCGAGCGTCATGAACCTTGCCCGGCCATCCGACGTAGATGTTTGTAAACCGTCCCCGATGGTCCACCAGTGCTTGCAGCACCATTGAAAAGTAGCCCTTTCGGTTGATGTACTGGCTGGCCTGGTGGCCCGGTCCCAGGATAGGGATGTGAGTCCCATCTATAGCCCCACCGCAGTTTGGGAATCCCATCGCGGCGAAGCCATCTATGATGGCCTGCGCGTTTCCCAGGGTCACTACCTTTGACAGCAGTACCTTGACGATTGCCTTGGCTACTTGCAGGACAACAACCCCCACGGTAGATTTGCCCACGCCAAAGTGGTTCGCGACTGACCGGTAGCTGTCCGGCGTTGCAAGCTTCCAGAGGGCTATGGCCACTCGCTTCTGGACAGTCAGGGCTGCTCGCATGCGGGTGTCCTTGCGCTTCAGGGCAGGGGACAGCAACTCACAAAGTTCGAGGAAAGTCCCCTTCCGCATGCGAAAGTTTCGCAGCCACTGGGATTCATCCCAGACCTGAAGCACTATGCGGTCCCAGCAGTCCGTGCTTGTTTCCCGGGCCCAGAATCGCCGTTCAACAAAATCCACATGCCCCATTGCCACCGTGATGTCCTGGGCGCTGGGGCTCGTGGTTTCTGACAGCTCTGTGCTACTCTCCGACTTCAGGCCCTCACGGCGGTGCCGTAGCCTCCTCGCCTGATTTCTCTGCATCTGCCTCTGGGAAAGGTGTATGATAAGCTGCGAGGCGTTGAGAACGGCCACAACTGCAGCGATGGTCACAGCGGGATCCATGATCGCAGTGCTGTGGCGTCCGCGCTGTCATTGATCAAAAAGTGCGCGAACTGATTTCCCGCCGGCGCTTTCAGGGAGGGAGGGAGGGCGGTAGTGACTGACGGATGACGACAGTTACCCAAAAGCACCCTCGCCACATTTTTTTACCCAGAAGGCATTGGCGGATCGACCCAGAATTCCAATGGGCAGCGGGGACTGCGGGAACTGTGGGATAGCTGCCCACAGTGCACCGCTTCCAATGTCGACGCTTGCCCCGTTAGTGTGGACTCACAAAGTCGAATTACTGTCCTTAGTGTAGACACACGTTCGACTTTCTAATATCGATTGCACATATTCGATTTAACTAAAATCGAACTACTCTCGTAGTGTAGACATACCCTAACAGTGCAGATACCTTGACCGCTGAGGGAAAAGAAATACGTGCTCTGTCAGGGTTTCTGGCATGTGGATTCTGGGAGAACAAGGAGTACACCATGACAGGGGGCTTGCTGACTGCAGGTGTGGGTGGAGACAAGGCTGGCTCCAGGCACCAGCGCAGCAAGCAGGTGCTTGGGGCGGCCAACGAAGAGGGGCGGCCCGTCCGGCTCTTCGGCGGCAATTTGGCAATGGGTCCCTCAGTCCCCCTCAGAGGGAAGGACCTGCTGCCGAATTGCTGCCAAAGAATGAAGTGGTGGTGATAGAGCTGCCGCC
>NW_020705466.1:0-1130 GCF_002925995.2 Terrapene triunguis
GTTTTATAAAAACTTGATAATAAGTCAATATAATGTAACTGGGATAGTTTTAGAGAAAATACGGTAATAAGTGAATGTAACGTAACTGGGATATGCTTCATGCAAAAGGTCTCTTTTAAGATATCATTACAAAGCTTATAATCTACTGAGTATGATCATCTGATTTGTATAAATGTACCACTCTTGTATCTAAAACTAGAAATATAAAATATAACTCTGAGGGCCTATTGTAATTATGTAAAGTGTGGGCCATTAATGATGGTTTGGAATCTTGATGACTCCCATTGTCTGCAGATGGCTGTTTACCTGTGAGTCTCCCTGTATATGTGTGTGCTGGCAAGTGAGTAATGAAGTCTTGCAGTGACATGTGATCATGTCACCTGAACTGGAATCCATCTTTAACCTGGTGCTTTTCCAGTGAGGGGGGGTGGAAACCCAGAGGGACAAAGGGTTCCCGCCTTATGCAAAAGATATATAAAGGGGTGGAACAGAAGAGAGAGAGGAGGAGCCATCATGAAGAATCCCCTAGCTATCACCTGAGCTGCAACAAGAGCTGTACCAGGGGAAAGAATTGTGCCCAGGCCTGGAAGGTGTCCAGTCTGAGAAAAACTTACTGAAGCATCTCTGAGGGTGAGATTATCTGTATTTAGTTTGATTAGGCATAGATTTGCGCATTTTATTTTATTTTGCTTGTGACTTACTTTGTTCTGTCTGTTACTACTCTGAACCACTTAAATCCTACTGTCTGTATTTAATAAAATCACTTTTTATTTAGTAATTTACTCAGAGTATGTATTAATACCTGAGGGAGCAAACAACTGTGCATATCTCTCTATCAGTGTTATAGAGGGCGAACAATTTATGAGTTTGCCCTGCATAAGCTTTATGCAGGGTAAAACGGATTTATCTGGGTTTAGACCCCATTGGGAGTTGGGCATCTGAGTGCTAAAGACAAGCACACTTCTATGAGCTGTTTTCAGGTAAACTTGCAGCTTTGGGACAAGTGATTCAGACCCTGGGTCTGTGTTGGAGCAGACTGGAGTGTCTCGCTCAGCAAGACAGGGTGCTGGAGTCCTGAGCTGGCAGGGAAAACAGGAGCAGAGGTAGTCTTTGCACATTAGGTGGCAGCT
>NW_020705467.1:0-1042 GCF_002925995.2 Terrapene triunguis
CAGGGAAAACAGGAGCAGAGGTAGTCTTTGCACATTAGGTGGCAGCTCCCAAGGGGGTTTCTGTGATCCAACCCGTCACAGTGGCGTAGTCGAGCAGGATCTGTGCACAGCTGATTGCTTTGAGATACTGGTAGTGATTTTAAGTGAGTTTTAAGTGTGGTGGCTGGAGAACAGACAAAGTGGTTACTGGTTTGTTATTTTCTGTTTGCTTATTTCGGGAAAGGGAAGTAGGGACAGAAAAGGAAGCAAAATAAGTAAGAATGAAGATCAAAAGAAGCTAAAACTACACAAGGTGGAAATTGCCCAGAAAGACTGAACACTGGGTGCTGGGAAAGTCTCTGTTAACTAAGAAGCCCCTGAGCTGAGTGCATCTCAGTTTCAGTGAACTGCAGATGGGTGTGGCCCAACCTCTGTCTGTGCTGAAGCTGACTGGAGTGTCTAACCTAGCAACACAGGAGTGGAGGGGTGCCTGTTCTGGCAGGAGGGTGTTCTCTGTGGTATCCCAGCTCATCAAGTGATGGTCTCAAGGGAAGACAAATGGAAATTGATGTACAATTTGCCTGGGAAAAGGCTGACCTGGGAAAAGAAAAGGCTGCCCACCAGCCTGGACTTAAGAGACAAAGCAAGTAAGACCCAGAAGCATGACCTGGCTGTAATGGAGTGGAAGAGGTGCACAGAGACATGTATCCTGGAGCTGGAAGTTGGGGTCCTGGTGACTGCTGCGGTGGGAACAAACCCCAAGGACTCTAGCTGGAAGCAATCCCAACCTGAGTGCAAGGGGGGGGATTTTGCTGGCCAGCGAAAGGTCCCTCATAGCTGGTAGCTGTGAGCCTACAGCTGGATCAGGGTCTCTTTCCCTTTTGGGGGACACAGGAGTGTCTGCCCCATAGGGGAGCCCAAAAACGAATTTTAGGTATACTGCCTCCGCCATGGTCAGTGTCCAAGTCTCTGGCAGTAAGTTCAGGAGGAGGGTGTGACGTTGTGCAGTCTATATGGTTTTATAAAAACTTGATAATAAGTCAATATAATGTAACTGGGATAG
>NW_020705468.1:0-1214 GCF_002925995.2 Terrapene triunguis
ATTATCATAGACTGCAAAAGTCCACATTTCTGACCAGCCCTTGTACCAGACAGGCAACTTGGCTATAGGCAAGTTTAAAGAGTTTGACATGAAGGGTTTAATTGTCACTAAGGCTTCTGGGTTGATGAATTTGGGGTCCACTAAGGATTGGTGGATAGCCGACACTTGTGCTCCAGTGTCCCTCCATGCGATAACCTTCTTCCCGCCCACATTCACAGTTTCCCTTCGCTTTGAAGGTACCTGGGATGCATCTGGGCCTGAGGACCTTGGGTGTGACTCCGGCGTAATGAACTGCAGTTGGGGTTCTTGGGGCAGTTGGCCTTCACATGCCCCAGCTCATTACGTTTAAAACATCGTTCAGCTGACTGGTCACTGGGGCAAGGTGGGTTGCTGGAGACTGGTGTGGTGGGACGATAAGGTGTCTGGAGTTTTCCTTGGGATGTAGGTGCGGCCTTGGGTTGATCCCGGTGATAGAGTTTTGTTTCGGGTTTCTCCTTCTGATATTCGCTTCAACTGCTACTAGTTTTTTTCTTTTCTGCCACCTCCACCCATTTGGCTCCAATCTTCCCCACCTTGGTTACAGTTTTGGGTTTCCCATTTAGGATGTACCTTTCTATTTTCTCAGGAACACCCTCTAAGAACTGCTCCATTTTCATTAGGAAAGACAGATCTTCCAGAGATTTAATGCTTGCTCCTGATATCCAGGCATTCCAATTTTTTTCAATGTGGTAGGCGTGTCGGGAAAATGCCACATCCGGTTTCCACTTTAGGGCTCTGAACTGCCGACGGGCATGCTCGGGTGTTAGCCCCATTCTGATTCTGGCCTTGTTTCTAAAAAGTTCATAACTGTTTATGTGTTCTTTAGGCATTTCAGCCGCCACCTCTGCTAAGGGTCCACTGAGCTGCGACCTCAGCTCTACCATGTACTGGTCTGTAGAGATGCTGTACCCAAGGCAGGCCCTTTCGAAATTTTCTAAGAAGGCCTCGGAATCATCACCTGCCTTGTAGGTGGGGAATTTTCTGGGATGGGAAGCGGTACCTGGAGAGGGGTTTCTAGTGTTGGCTGGTATATTCTGCTTAGCCCTTGCTAACTCCAGTTCATGCTTCCTCTCTCTTTTCCTCTCCTCCATCTCTCTCTCTCTCTCTCTCTCTTTTTTTTTTTTTTTTCCTCCATAGCTCTCTTGTGGGCAGTTTCTTCCCTGGCCTTTTTTGCC
>NW_020705469.1:0-1154 GCF_002925995.2 Terrapene triunguis
ATTATCATAGACTGCAAAAGTCCACATTTCTGACCAGCCCTTGTACCGGACAGGCAACTTTGCTATAGGCAAGTTTAAAGAGTTTGACATGAAGGGTTTAATTGTCACTAAGGCTTCTGGGTTGATGAATTTGGGGTCCACTAAGGATTGGTGGATAGCCGACACCTGTGCTCCAGTGTCCCTCCATGCGATAACCTTCTTCCCGCCCACATTCACAGTTTCCCTTCGCTTTGAAGGTACCTGGGATGCATCTGGGCCTGAGGACCTTGGGTGTGACTCCGGCGTAATGAACTGCAGTTGGGGTTCTTGGGGCAGTTGGCCTTCACATGCCCCAGCTCATTACGTTTAAAACATCGTTCAGCTGACTGGTCACTGGGGCGAGGTGGGTTGCTGGAGACTGGTGTGGTGGGACGATAAGGTTTCTGGAGTTTTCCTTGGGATGTAGGTGCGGCCTTGGGTTGATCCCGGTGATAGAGTTTTGTTTCGGGTTTCCCCTTCTGATATTCGCTTCAACTGCTACTAGTTTTTTTCTTTTCTGCCACCTCCACCCATTTGGCTCCAATCTTCCCCACCTTGGTTACAGTTTTGGGTTTCCCATTTAGGATGTACCTTTCTATTTTCTCAGGAACACCCTCTAAGAACTGCTCCATTTTCATTAGGAAAGACAGATCTTCCAGAGATTTAATGCTTGCTCCTGATATCCAGGCATTCCAATTTTTTTCAATGTGGTAGGCATGTCGGGAAAATGCCACATCCGGTTTCCACTTTAGGGCTCTGAACCGCCGACGGGCATGCTCGGGTGTTAGCCCCATTCTGATTCTGGCCTTGTTTCTAAAAAGTTCATAACTGTTTATGTGTTCTTTAGGCATTTCAGCCGCCACCTCTGCTAAGGGTCCACTGAGCTGCGACCTCAGCTCTACCATGTACTGGTCTGTAGAGATGCTGTACCCAAGGCAGGCCCTTTCGAAATTTTCTAAGAAGGCCTCGGAATCATCGCCTACCTTGTAGGTGGGGAATTTTCTGGGATGGGAAGCGGTACCTGGAGAGGGGTTTCTAGTATTGGCTGGTATATTCTGCTTAGCCCTTGCTAACTCCAGTTCATGCTTCCTCTCTCTTTTCCTTTCCTCCATCTCTCTCTCTCTCTCTCTCTCTCT
>NW_020705470.1:0-4516 GCF_002925995.2 Terrapene triunguis
GAACAGGTTTGCGAACAGGGGCTGCTAACAGGGAGTTTCGCAAGGGAGTTCTCCAGGTGAAGGAGGAGCAATACAGCACCCTTTTGGGGTAAGTGACTGTCTGCAGTGTGTGTTTGTTTGTGTTTGGGGGTTACTTGCTGTGTGCTGAGCTTGTGTTTGTCAGTCTGTTTGTTTGTTTGGTTGTTTGAAGGACCGTGTGCTGTGGCTGACAGTTGGAAGCTGTGAGCTTCAAAGGAAGGTTTGAAACCAGGAAGCCTCTGGTAATTGGCTGAGCCTTACTCAGTGGGCGGGGCATTCATACAGGCCAGGGCTTTATAAAGCAGCGCACAAGCGACCAGGGAGCGTTTGCGAACAGGGGCTGCTAACAGGGAGTTTCGCAAGGGAGTTGGGAAGGGGAGCAGGAAGGGGCGAGGGTCCCTTGCCGGTTCTATCTGTTTTCCCTTTATTCCCCTTACAACTTTAAACTTCTTGCTTAAACAACCCTTTCAGCGGACAGGGGGCTGCAGACGGGAGTTTGACAGAGGGAGGCTTACGATGGTTAGGAAGACCCGCAACACCTGTGCCAGCACTGCTTCTGTCTCCTCCACCTGCGCCTGTAGCCAGACAGAGCGCCTGAGCATGGATGCTTCTACCCAGATCCTGGTGTGGTTTTGCAGAGACTGTAACTTGCAATTTCCACTTACTGATATCCAGGCTGAGGGGACCATCCAATGTGAAAGGTGCCTGCTGGTGGAATCTCTCAGGCA
This sequence comes from Terrapene triunguis, assembly GCF_002925995.2. Classification (NCBI taxonomy): domain Eukaryota; kingdom Metazoa; phylum Chordata; order Testudines; family Emydidae; genus Terrapene; species Terrapene triunguis. Next base: position 747 of record NW_020705470.1, read on the forward strand.
GCAGGTGGGAGAGCTACAGGAGGAGGTGGCTAGGTTGAGAAGCATCCGAATCCACGAGCAATTCCTGGACAGTGTCCATGTGGAGACAGCTGAGGTAGCTGTCCCAGGACACAGGACTGCTGATACACTACTGGTGGAGGAGGAGATGGCTCAGGGTGGACACTGGCAGCTGGTTACTTCTGGCAGCAGGCAGTGCTCCACCCCTGCTCCGAACCCTCCCGCTGTGGTAATAGGTAACCGTTATGCTCTTCTTGATACAGGAAAGAAGGCATTACCCCCTACAGTAAAGGAGGAGAAGCCTCGTACCCCTAAGGCTGGGAGGTCTGCTGCCACCACTGCGAATAGGAAACGTAGGGTAGTGGTGGTCGGAGACTCTCTGCTGAGGGGGACGGAGGCGCCCATCTGTCGCCCTGACATTTCATCTCGGGAGGTATGCTGCCTGCCGGGAGCCCGTATCCGAGACGTTACGGAGGCATTGTCGAGGATTATCCAGCCCTCTGACTACTACCCCATGCTACTCATCCATGTGGGCACAAATGATACTGCGCGGTGTGACACTGAGCGGATCAAGAGTGACTACAGGGCTCTGGGAGTACAGGTGAAGGAGTTTGGAGCGCAGGTGGTATTCTCTTCGATTCTTCCTGTCAAAGGTAGGGGCCCGGGCAGAGACAGATGCATCATGGAGGTGAATGCCTGGCTGCGAAGATGGTGTCGCCAGGAAGGCTTTGGCTTCCTAGACCACGGGATGCTATTTGAGGAAGGACTGCTAGGCAGAGATGGTGTTCACCTTTCGAGGAGGGGAAAGACCCTATTTGGACACAGACTGGCTAACCTAGTGAGGAGGGCTTTAAACTAGGTTCGACGGGGACAGGTGAGCAAAGCCCGCAGGTAAGTGGGGAACATGGAGACCTGGGAGATGGGTCGGAGACGAGAGGGAGTGTGGGCTATATTGGCAGAGAGACAGGAGGGTCAGGACAAAACCGGGAGGAAAGATCAAACCAGTATCTTAGATGCCTATATACAAATGCGAGAAGTATGGGTAATAAGCAGGAAGAACTGGAAGTGCTAATAAATAAATACAACTATGACATTGTTGGCATCACTGAAACTTGGTGGGATAATACACATGATTGGAATGTTGGTGTGGATGGATACAGCTTGCTCAGGAAGGATAGACAGGGGAAAAAGGGAGGAGGTGTTGCCTTATATATTAAAAATGTACACACTTGGACTGAGGTAGAGATGGACATAGGAGACGGAAGTGTTGAGAGTCTCTGGGTTAGGCTAAAAGGGGTAAAAAACAAGGGTGATGTCATGCTAGGAGTCTACTACAGGCCACCTAACCAGGTGGAAGAGGTGGATGAGGCTTTTTTTAAACAACTAACAAAATCATCCAAAGCCCAAGATTTGGTGGTGATGGGGGACTTCAACTATCCGGATATATGTTGGGAAAATAACACAGCGGGGCACAGACTATCCAACAAATTCTTAGACTGCATTGCAGACAACTTTTTATTTCAGAAGGTTGAAAAAGCTACTAGGGGTGAAGCTGTTCTAGACTTGATTTTAACAAATAGGGAGGAACTCGTTGAGAATTTGAAAGTAGAAGGCAGCTTGGGTGAAAGTGATCATGAAATCATAGAGTTTGCAATTCTAAGGAAGGGTAGAAGGGAGAACAGCAAAATAGAGACAATGGATTTCAGGAAGGCGGATTTTGGTAAGCTCAGAGAGCTGATAGGTAAGGTCCCATGGGAATCAAGACTGAGGGGAAAAACAACTGAGGAGAGCTGGCAGTTTTTCAAAGGGACACTATTAAGGGCCCAAAAGCAAGCTATTCCGCTGGTTAGGAAAGATAGAAAATGTGGCAAAAGACCACCTTGGCTTAACCACGAGATCTTGCATGATCTAAAAAATAAAAAGGAGTCATATAAAAAATGGAAACTAGGACAGATTACAAAGGATGAATATAGGCAAACAACACAGGAATGCAGGGGCAAGATTAGAAAGGCAAAGGCACAAAATGAGCTCAAACTAGCTAAGGGAATAAAGGGGAACAAGAAGACTTTTTATCAATACATTAGAAGCAAGAGGAAGACCAAAGACAGGGTAGGCCCACTGCTTAGTGAAGAGGGAGAAACAGTAACAGGAAACTTGGAAATGGCAGAGATGCTTAATGACTTCTTTGTTTCGGTCTTCACCGAGAAGTCTGAAGGAATGCCTATCCTAGTGAATGCTAATGGGAAGGGGGTAGGTTTAGCAGATAAAATAAAAAAAGAACAAGTTAAAAATCACTTAGAAAAGTTAGATGCCTGCAAGTCACCAGGGCCTGATGAAATGCATCCTAGAATACTCAAGGAGCTAATAGAGGAGGTATCTGAGCCTCTAGCTATTATCTTTGGAAAATCATGGGAGACGGGAGAGATTCCAGAAGACTGGAAAAGGGCAAATATAGTGCCCATCTATAAAAAGGGAAATAAAAACAACCCAGGAAACTACAGACCAGTTAGTTTAACTTCTGTGCCAGGGAAGATAATGGAGCAAGTAATTAAGGAAATCATCTGCAAACACTTGGAAGGTGGTAAGGTGATAGGGAACAGCCAGCATGGATTTGTAAAGAACAAATCATGTCAAACCAATCTGATAGCTTTCTTCGATAGGATAACGAGTCTTGTGGATAAGGGAGAAGCTGTGGATGTGGTATACCTAGACTTTAGTAAGGCATTTGATACGGTCTCGCATGATATTCTTATCGACAAACTAGGCAAATACAATTTAGATGGGGCTACTATAAGGTGGGTGCATAACTGGCTGGATAACCGTACTCAGAGAGTTGTTATTAATGGTTCCCAATCCTGCTGGAAAGGCATAACGAGTGGGGTTCCGCAGGGGTCTGTTTTGGGACCGGCTCTGTTCAATATCTTCATTAACGACTTAGATATTGGTATAGAAAGTACGATTATTAAGTTTGCGGATGATACCAAACTGGGAGGGATTGCAACTGCTTTGGAGGACAGGGTCATAATTCAAAATGATCTGGACAAATTGGAGAAATGGTCTGAGTTAAACAGGATGAAGTTTAACAAAGACAAATGCAAAGTGCTCCACTTAGGAAGAAAAAATCAGTTTCACACATACAGAATGGGAAGAGACTGTCTAGGAAGGAGTACGGCAGAAAGGGATCTAGGGGTTATAGTGGACCACAAGCTAAATATGAGTCAACAGTGTGATGCTGTTGCAAAAAAAGCAAACGTGATTCTGGGATGTATTAACAGGTGTGTTGTGAGCAAGACACGAGAAGTCATTCTTCCGCTCTACTCTGCTCTGGTTAGGCCTCAGCTGGAGTATTGTGTCCAGTTCTGGGCACCGCATTTCAAGAAAGATGTGGAGAAATTGGAAAGGGTCCAGAGAAGAGCAACAAGAATGATTAAAGGTCTTGAGAACATGACCTATGAAGGAAGGCTGAAAGAATTGGGTTTGTTTAGTTTGGAAAAGAGAAGACTGAGAGGGGACATGATAGCAGTTTTCAGGTATCTAAAAGGGTGTCATAAGGAGGAGGGAGAAAACTTGTTCACCTTAGCCTCTGAGGATAGAACAAGAAGCAATGGGCTTAAACTGCAGCAAGGGAGGTCTAGGTTGGACATTAGGAAAAAGTTCCTAACCGTCAGGGTGGTTAAACACTGGAATAAATTGCCTAGGGCGGTTGTGGAATCTCCATCTCTGGAGATATTTAAGAGTAGGTTAGATAAATGTCTATCAGGGATGGTCTAGAC
>NW_020705471.1:0-1012 GCF_002925995.2 Terrapene triunguis
GGGGTGTAGGCTCTGGGAGGGAGTTGGGGTGCAAGAGGAGGGAGGGAGTTGGGGAGAGGGTGAGGCGCTTACCTCAGGCGGCTTCTGAAAGTGAGCAGCACACCCCTCTGGCAGCGGCTCCTGGGCAGGGAGGTCGCTGTGCACCGCTGCTCGCAGGCACCACCACCCCCAGCTCCCATTGGCCGCTGTTCCCAGCCAATGGGAGCTGCGGAGTTGGCGCTCGGGGTGGGGGCAGTGTGCGGAGACAACGGCAGCCCCCTGGGGCTGCAGGGACACGCCAGCTGCTTCCGGTAGTGGCGCAGAGCAAGGGCGGGCAGGAAGCCGCCTTAGCCCTGCTGCCAGTGGTGGCCGGGAGATGCTCCGGAGGAGGCGCGCAGGGGCAGCAGGCGGGGACGGGGAGAGATCCAGCCCCGAACATTGTTGGAGCTGGGGCCCCCAGGCCCTGAATATTCCTGGAGCATGGTCACCATGGACCCATATAATTTCCTGCCCGTGGGCTTGGCTGGTGTTTTCTACACGCTCAGTCGCAAGCCAGCTCAGTCCTTCACAGTAACAAGCATTTGACCCAGTGGTGTAGGGTGCTGAGCACTCTGACCATCCCCAGGCGCTCTGGGCACAGGACCCCTTGCAGGATCTTCCCAATGACACCACAGAGTTGTAGGGTAACATTCATTCTACCACGTCGCTGGTACTGAGGGCCTGGCCTGCGTTCTGCCAAACAGGTCAATTGCACCTCAGGATTTCTGCAAGGGATGGGTAATTTTATGACTAATAATAAGAACTGTAGTGGTACATTAGGGTTGCCACCTTTCTAATAGCTGAAAACTGAACATCCTTGCCCCGCCCGCTGTCCTGCCTCTTTCCCCAAGGCCCCACCCTCTGCTCACTCCTCTCCCCCCCTCGCTTGCTCTCCCCCTTGCTAATTCCCCCCTCTCCAGGGACTCACCTGCTGCCTGCAGCGCCACGCTGGGAGGAGCTGACGCAGAGCCTGCCCAATCGGGGCAGAGGGAGG
>NW_020705472.1:0-1318 GCF_002925995.2 Terrapene triunguis
CCGCGAGGGGTTCTGGGTACATTGCGTCAGGCCCCTCCCCCGCCGTCACAGCAACGGCAGACAATAGATTCGCGCCTTTTTACCTGGGTTACCTGTGCAGACAACATACCACGCCAAGCATGGAGCCCGCTCAGCTCAGCTCACCGTCACCATATCTCTTCCGGGTGCCGGCAAACGTGGGACTGCATTTCTAAACAGCAGCAGCAGCTTACTGCCTTTTGGCGGTAGACGGTGCAGCATGACTGGTAGCCTTCATTGGCGATCTGGGTGCAGGCAGCCGTGGGGCTGGCAGCCGTGGTGCTGCATTGCACCAGCCCCTTGCCTTTTGGTAGAAGATGGTTTATTACGACTGGTATCCGTCGTCGTCGTACTGCAGCGGCTGTCGATCATGGGCACCCGGGCAGACAATGATGGTTATCAGTCGTAGTATGCTATTTTCTGCCAAGTGCCCAATATTGTCTGCTAAGCACCCAGAAGAGGCCGATGGCGATCTGGGTGCTGGCAGACATGGGGCTGGCAGCCGTGGGGCTGCATTGCACCAGCCCCCTTGCCTTGACGATGATGGTTATCAGATGTACTATGCGTAGGATGGGGCTAGATTGCTACACAGCAGCAACCCCTTGCCTTTTGGGCAGTAGATAGCATATTACGACTGGTATCCATCGTTGTCATACTGCAGTGGGCATCAGATGGTGCAATAGACCTGAAGGCTTACTGCCAAGCGCCCAGTATTTGCTGCCAAGCACCCAGAAAATGCCAAGGGCTATCAGTCATGCTGCGCCGTCGTCTTAAGATGTAAAAAATAGATTTATTCTCCATTCATTTGCTTCCCCCCTCCCTCCTGCTAAACCCAGGCTTTTGAGTTCAATCTTTGGGGGGGGGGCATTCTGTGTGACAGTTGTTTGTGTTTCTCCCTGATACAAAGCCACCTTTCTTGATTTTAATTCCCTGTACCTGTACGCCATGTCGTCACTCGCCCCTCCCTCCCTCCCCCTCTCCCTCCCCTGGTCCGTCAGATATAAATTTTATTAGAGAATATTTAAAAATAAACGGTACAAAAGATTTGAGGAGTCAGTTGTCGGTCATTGGGGGAACATACAGAGTATGGGGAGGATGTTGTTATGTCAGGGTTGGCAGCACACATAATACATATAGACTGTGATGTCTCGCCTTTTTTCAGACCAGACGCCATAGCCAGCACTGGGATCATGGAGCCCGCTCAGATCACCTTGGCAATTATTAGCACTATGAACACCACGCCCATTGGAATAATGGGTTGAGATCGCAATGCCCGGATGATGCAAAGCAGTGCCGCGAG
>NW_020705473.1:0-6903 GCF_002925995.2 Terrapene triunguis
GGGGACGGTTGGAGCAGAGCAGAGCGGAGCTGAGCGGCTCACAGGTCGGTGAGCGGAGCAGAGCAGAGCAGCTGGAGGAGCAGCTGGCAGAGCGGAGCCTTGCGGGGACGGTTGGAGCGGAGTGGAGCCGGGCGGCTCACAGGTCGGTGAGCGGAGCAGAGCAGAGCAGTTCGTGGGACGGCAGGAGCAGCTCACGGGACAGCAGGTGGAGTGGAGCGACTCGTGGTGAAGGCTGCGGCGGAACCCCACGGAGAGGCGGCCGGTTGGTCTCAGATCACGTAAGGTGCCCCTTAACACCCTGCGCCCCTCCCCCCTGAACTCTGGGGCTGCACTGACCAGGGACAGAGACTTTGGGGGGTTGTTGGACTTTTGGGACTTTGGTGATTCTTGGGTTGCTGGACCCAAGAGACTTTGGGGTTGTTGGACTTTTGGGACTTTGGTTGCTGGTTTCAAGAACCAACGGGAAAGGACACGGCCCAATTTGCTGGGGTGGGTCTTCGCTCATGGTTTGGTCTATGAACTCTAGTTGTGGTGTTTTCCCAATTTAATGCTATGTCGTTTACCTCATGTTATTAAACATTTTCCTGCTACACCGAGGCTCTGTGCTTGCGAGAGGGGAAGTATTGCCTCTTCGAGGCGCCCAGGGGTGTGTGTAAGATTTTCCCAGGTCACTGGGTGGGGGCTCGAGCTGGTTCTGTGTCACGCTGTTGGGAAGGGACCCCTATGTACTGAACCCGGCCCTTGCTGCTATCACTTGGCCTGGCAGAAGGGTTACATTTTTGGGGGCTCGTCCGGGATATCTGGGTCAGTACCCCTCGCAAGCACATCCTGGGTGATTCATTAACTTGGGAAAACCTAAAAATCTTCTTGTTGTTGTTTTGATCTGATATATTTGTAAAAAAACTACAGTTTGTATAATGGCCCTACACTTGCTAGAGGACTGGTGCAAGGGGATGAATATTAACCCTAGGAACTGTATCTTGGTAACGGGGGTGCCGGAGGCGTTTGATGAGGGTGCAATAGAACCTATCTTAAGGGTATCCACTGAGTACCTGAGTAAGTGCAAAATGCGTGGGCGCATGTTTGTGAGGGAGGAGGGGGCTTTTGCTGTACTGTGCGAGCTGCCATCGGCTGTGGAACCCCTACAGGTTCCAGGCACGATAGCAGTGGAAGATGGTGAGTGGACGGTAATAACCACTGGGAGCCAGCCCTCACCAGTCCCTGCCTCGGATGTAGCGTTTTTAAAGAAAATGTCGGCCTTTTTGGGGAAAGAGGGAAAGACTTTGGCCGATATGCCAGGTCTGTTGGGCCTTGACCCAGGAGTCCCACAGCGGGAGAGTGCTCCTTCACCTGATGAGTGGGTGAAGGCTTTGGGGCAAGCATTAGAGAAGGTTATGCCACCCCACCCTGAGTCAAGCCCCTATCGTAAACTGAGGTTGTTTTCTGGGGGTCCCACCCCAATACCTGGGGAGGAAGCATTTGAACCCTGGCTGGAACACACCACTGAAATGCTGCAGGAGTGGGCGGTGCCTGATGCTGAAAAGAGAAGGCGACTAGTAGAGTGCCTCAGGGGGCCAGCCCTAGATGTGATTCGCACCCTGAAGCTCAGTAACCCTGGGGTCAAGGTGAAGGACTGCCTAGAGGCCCTTGATCATGCCTTCGGGAGAACCGAGGGCTCAGATGATGTCTATTGCAAGTTCCTCAATGCCAGGCAACAAAAGGGAGAGAAGGTTTCTGCCTATATCCAGAGGTTGGAGAAACTATTGCAGAGAGCCATCATGAGGGGAGCAGTGGCAGTTGGGCAAATGGACCGGACTAGATTGGCTCAGATTGTGAGAGGAATTCAATATCAGAACCCAATCCTTCTCCACCTCCGATTAAGAGAACGGCAAGATAATCCACCGAGTTACTCTCAGCTGATAAAAGAGGTCCGAGAGGAAGAAGAGAGGCAGGCAGCTGGTGAGGTTTGGGAGGTGCAGCCACACCAGGCGACTGGCACAACATCCATCCGAACGCCCAAGGCACTGATGGTGAATCCTCAAGAGGAACTTACCCAACGAGTGCAGGTCCTGACACAGAAAGTGGCTGAATTAGAGAATACCATCGCTTCAGCAAATACTTCAAGGTACAAGGAACCCTCCGCTACCACGGTCCAGAAGACTACATTTAGAACCTCTGCCCCACTGAGGCAACAAGGGAAAGGACAATCCTTCTTCTGCTACCGGTGTGGCCAGGGCGGGCACATTGCTGCAAGGTGTCAGAATGCAGAGAATCCCACGCTAGTATATCAAAAGCTGAGGACCACCTGGGGAAAGTCGGGAAATGGCCCCAGGGCCTGGGAAGGGAGCCGCCTAGGCCTACAGGGTGTGGAGGCTCCCCTGGAAAGAACCATGCAGCCCGAATCCCACCAGGATTGATAGGACCCCGAGCGGAGGTAACTATAAAGGTTGAAGGGACAGAATGTAGAGCAGTGCTTGACACAGGATCCCAAGTGACTATCATATTCCAGTCTTTCTACCAGCAGATGCTTAGGCATCTGCCTATACGGCCCCTGACAGGGCTCGGCCTGTGTGGCCTCAGCATGGATGAATACCCCTATCAGGGGTATGTCATAGTGCACCTGGAATTCCCAGAAGAGATTGCTGGGGTAAGACAGGAGGTGGACACTGCTGCTTTAATATGCCCTGACCCTAAAGGAGCCTCTGATGTGTCCGTGCTAATAGGGACCAACTCCAGCCTCTTTAAGGTACTTGCCGATTACTGCAGACAGCGAGCAGGGGACCAATATCTGAACACCTTGGTGATACACACACACTGTGCCGCAGCCTACAGAAAAATTGAGGACACAAGAAAAGTGATGCCTGATTTGCCAGTGGGAGCATTGAGGTATGCGGGCCCGCTCCCCTTAGTGGTTCCTGCAATGACAGAAAAGGAAGTGATTGTCATGAGTACCTGCCTAAAAGACAGTAAGGGAACATTAGCAATGGTAGAGCCGCCGACCGAGGGAGGGCTCCCAGAAGGAGTGCTGGTTCTCAGTGGAGTCATAACCCTACCTGCTGAAGCCCAGGAAGAGGTGACTATACTGATTGCTAATGAAACACGCCGTGACGTGTTTGTAAAACCAGGGCAGAAGATTGCAGACATCTTTGAGCCTGAAACCATTGTGAGACCCCAGTGTGAAGCTGAAGTTCCAGTGATGGACCCCACAAAGTTTGACTTTGGGGACTCACCATTGCCTGAGGAGTGGAAGGATCGCCTGCGGAAGAAGCTTTGTGAGAGATCCAAGGTATTCTCACTGCATGAGTGGGACGTGGGATGTGCCAAAGGAGTGGAACACCACATCAGGCTACAAGATCCCCGACCCTTCCGGGAGAGATCTAGGAGGATTGCTCTCTCTGAGATGGAAGACGTACGCCATCATCTTCAAGAGCTGATCGCGAATGGTATCATTACCGAGTCCCGAAGTCCCTACGCCTCTCCCATTGTGGTGGTTCGTAAGAAGAGTGGGAAAATCCGGATGTGTATTGACTACCGCACCCTAAACAGGCGCACTACAGTTGACCAATACACCATGCCTCGAGTACAAGATGCCTTGGACTGTTTGCTGGGTAGCCAGTGGTTCTCTGTGTTGGATCTTCGGAGTGGATACTACCAGATCCCTCTGGGAGAAGAAGATAAGGAGAAGACAGCCTTCATCTGCCCGTTAGGGTTCTACCAGTTCGAACGCATGCCCCAAGGGATTTCTGGGGCACCTGCCACATTTCAACGTCTTATGGAGAAAGTCGTGGGAGACATGAACTTACTGCAAGTGTTAGTTTACTTGGATGACCTGATTGTGTTTGGAAGAACCTTGGAGGAGCATGAAGAAAGACTTCTTAAAGTGCTTGATAGGTTGGAGGCGTATGGTTTGAAGCTTTCAATTGACAAATGCCAGTTCTGCCGAACCTCAGTGAAGTATGTGGGTCACATCGTGTCCCAGGAGGGTGTGAGTACTGATCCTGACAAAATAGAAGCACTCACTACCTGGCCACATCCAAGTAACTACAGAGAACTCAAGACCTTTCTTGGATTTAGTGGCTACTACCGTAGATTTGTGAAGAACTACGCTACAATTGTAAAACCCCTGAATGATCTTACCAGGGGATACCAGTCCAACAAGAACAAATCTAAGACCAAGACTAAGAGGAGGCCTTCAAAGCCTCCTGTGCAGAGACACTATGGCCCCTTCGAACCGTTTGGGCCAAGGTGGGACGAGAGATGTGAGAGGGCTTTTCAGGAAATCATTACTCGCCTAACTCATGCCCCCGTCCTAGTCTTTGCTGATCCGAGCAAACCGTTTATCCTATATACTGATGCCAGTTTGGAGGGTCTGGGAGCAGTACTGTACCAGGAAGTGGAAGGCAAACATAAACCCGTAGCCTTTGCCAGCCGAGGACTGTCTGACAGTGAAACTCGCTATCCCATCCACAAGCTGGAGTTCTTGGCCTTGAAATGGGCCATCACTGAGAAATTTCGAGACTACTTGTATGGTGCTCAGTTCCAGGTGTGGACAGACAACAACCCATTGACTTACGTGTTAACAAGTGCTAAGTTGGATGCTACCGGGCAGAGATGGGTGGCCGCCTTGGCTAGCTATGAGTTCAGCATTCAATACCGATCAGGGAGAAGCAATGTAGATGCAGATGCATTGTCCAGGCGTCCGCAGGCACCTGAAGTGGCTATGATACCCATGGATGGAGTGAGGGCTATTTGCAGTGTGAGTCGCCGAGAGCCAGAGGCCCATGAGAGTCTTCATGGATGTGTTGCTGAAGCTTTGGGCCTGCCCCCTGACTGCGTGCCTTCTGCGTCTGTGAACTATATTGCATTGGACCAATCTCCCTTGCCCGTGCTCAATGCGGCTGACTGGCAAGAAGCCCAGCTGCAAGATATTGACATTCGTGATACACTACTTGCCAAAAGGGAGGGGCGAAGCCCAGCTGCGGTTGTCCCCCCTAACCCGGAGGGTAAACTACTATTGAGAGAATGGACCAAACTAAAACTGATCCAGGGAGTGTTACATCGAATGACCACCGACCCTTTACAAAAGCAACGAGCACAACTAGTGCTGCCAAAAGAGTACAGAGCCCTGGCCATGAGGGCCCTGCATGATGACTTCGGACATTTAGGGATGGAGAGGACCCTGGAACTTCTTCGTAGTAGATTCTATTGGCCCCGGATGGCTGAAGATGTTCGTAGGAAATGTGAGACTTGCGCTCGATGTGTTCAAAGGAAGACTCTGCCCACGAGGGCTGCATATCTCAAGAACATCACCAGCACCAAACCTTTGGAACTGGTATGCATCGATTTCTTGTCTTTAGAAGTAGACAAGAGGAATATTGGGAACATTCTAGTAGTGACTGACCATTATACGCGATATGCGCAGGCATATCCCACGCGTGATCAGAGGGCCACCACTGTCGCTCGAGTACTGTGGGAAAAATATTTTTCAGTTTATGGATTCCCAGCCCGGATACACTCGGATCAGGGGCGGGACTTTGAGAGTCACCTTCTGAAGGAGGTGCTGAGGATAGCGGGAATTAAGAAGTCTAGAACAACGCCTTATCACCCGCAAGGTGATCCTCAGCCAGAGAGGTTCAACCGAACCCTATTAGATATGTTGGGGACTTTGCGACCAGAGCAGAAAGCAACCTGGAGCCAACATGTTGCATATCTGGTGCACGCCTACAACGCCACAAAGAACGATGCTACGGGGGTCACCCCATATCTCTTAATGTTTGGGCGAGAACCAAGATTACCCATAGACCTGTGCTTTGGTGTATCAGAGGATGGAGATAGCTATGAAACTCATCAGCAATATGTATCCCGACTGAGAGAAAAGCTGCGGGATGCTTATCACTTAGCTACATCTGCGGCTCGGAAGAACGCAGACCGCAACAAACATCGATATGATGCTAGGGTACGTCTGCAAGAACTCCAGCCGGGGGACAGAGTCCTGCTGCGAAATTTGGGTATTGCTGGCAAACACAAGATAGCTGACAGATGGAAGGCAATACCTTACTTGGTGATGGAAAAGCTAGGAGACCTGCCGGTCTACAAGATCAAACCTGAAGAAGGTCCAGGGCAGACAAAGACAGTGCATAGAAACCTTTTGCTCCCGGTGGGGGAATTGGTAGGCACCCCGTATGAGATGGGCCACAACAGGGCAACTGGGCAGAATGAAGGTGCTGGACCAAAGCCGCCCTCCAACGTGGACAGCCAGCCCCCTGCAGCTAACCTACCCCCATGCAGCACATCCGAGAGTGAGTCTGAGGAGGAAGACACAACCATGGTGTATCCTGGGATGGAGACAAGATTTCAGTCTCGATCAGCTGAATCAAAAGAGAGCTCCTCCTCTTCCGCCCTAAACCCCATGGCAGAAGTATTTAGGCCCATTCCTGACACCCCTGAGCCACTGGTGGGACCCCCATGTGATGACACACCCAGGTTATTGGACAGTGGAGACACACAGGTGGAGGATGTCCTGGGCACCTTGGACCCTCCACTGTTAGAACTAGAAAGGCAGGGGCCTATACCAATAGCTGAGGGGCCCTCAAAGGAAACCTCTCCACCCATCGTTCAAGAGGCTGTCCCCCCTACCACGGCAACAGAGATTCTCAATAGACGAGACAGGGTAATAAGGCCAGTAAAACGGTTGACTTATGATGCACCTGGGGTGACTAGTGAGGAACCAATATGTTTAGCACACAGGCTTGTGGAAGCTAAAGTGGGCTATCTGAGGCCCTTTGGAGGGAACCAGTGAGTTGGTATAATAGGGAGTGTGATTTGTCGGGACGACAAATTCTCGGCTGGGGGGAGGATGTAAGCAGAGTCAGGATGAGCTCTACCCTGACATCTGGTGGTGAA
>NW_020705474.1:0-5543 GCF_002925995.2 Terrapene triunguis
GTCTCTGTACACAGAGAGCTGTTACCCTTCCCTTTATAGTTATGACACGCCCCCCAAATCACAGATAGTGTTGGACGTTCGGTTCCACACTGGCTGTGATTTCTTCCTGGAGTTCTAGGAGAAAACAGAGTTAATAAGACACATGTACCTTTAGACATACTACTGATTATATAAAAACTAACAATATGTTTCATTCCAAGAACAATTGTTAACCAGTTAACTCTGGGAAACTTTCCCGGGAGAGTGCATCAGCCACTTTGTTAGAAGCTCCCGAAATGTGTTGTATTTCAAAATCAAAATCTTGGAGAGCTAAACTCCATCGAAGAAGTTTTTTGTTATTTCCCTTGGCGGTATGAAGCCACTGTAGCGCAGCATGGTCTGTTTGTAGTTGGAAACGCCGTCCCCAAACATATGGGCGTAGCTTTTCCAGCGCGTACACAATGGCGTAGCATTCTTTTTCGCTGTTTGACCAGTGGCTTTCCCTCTCAGACAGTTTTTTGCTGAGAAACACGACAGGATGGAATTCTTGATCCGGTCCTTCCTGCATTAAAACTGCTCCCACGCCTCGCTCGGACGCATCTGTGGTTACTAGGAACGGTTTGTCAAAGTCTGGGGCCCTTAGCACAGGGTCAGACATGAGTGTTGCCTTAAGCTGGTTAAAGGCCTTTTGACACTTATCAGTCCACTGAACTGCATTTGGCTGTTTCTTTCTGGTTAGGTCTGTCAGCGGGGCGGCGATTTGGCTGTAGTGTGGTACAAATCGCCTATAATATCCGGCCAAGCCTAAGAAGGATTGGACCTGTTTCTTTGACTTTGGAACCGGCCACTTTTGGATAGCATCCACTTTGGCCTGTAGGGGATTTATAGTTCCTTGACCCACCTGGTGCCCCAGGTACGTCACTCTGTTTTGGCCTATTTGACACTTTTTAGCCTTAACAGTTAGTCCTGCCTGTCGGATGCGCTCGAAGACTTTTCCCAGGTGCTCCAGGTGCTCTGTCCATGAATCAGAAAAAATGGCCACATCATCGAGGTAGGCAACTGCAGATTCTCCCAATCCCGCTAGGAGACCATCTACAAGTCTTTGGAAGGTGGCGGGTGCATTTCGCAACCCGAAAGGGAGTACATTGAATTCGTACACCCCTGCCTGGGTGACGAAGGCTGACTTTTCCTTAGCGGGTTCATCTAGTGGTACTTGCCAGTACCCTTTGGTTAAGTCTAAAGTAGAGATGAATTGGGCACGTCCCAATTTTTCCAATAGCTCATCTGTGCGTGGCATTGGATAGTTGTCAGGACGAGTTACAGCATTTAGCTTACGGTAGTCCACGCAAAAGCGTATTTCCCCATCTGGTTTGGGAACTAGAACCACTGGAGATGCCCATGCACTGTTAGAGGGGCGGATTATACCCATCTGTAGCATGTCCTGGATCTCCCTTTGTATAGCAGCTTGGGCATGAGGTGACTCCCGGTAGGGTGGGGTTCTAATTGGGTGAGCATTACCTGTGTCAATGGAGTGGTATGCCCGTTCGGTCCGTCCTGGAGTGGCTGAGAAAATCGGTGCAAAGCTTGTGCACAGCTCCTTGATCTGCTGTCGCTGCAGACGTCCCAGGGTCGTGGAGAGGTTCACCTCTTCCACGCCACCATTCCTTGTTCCTTCGTAGTAGACACCTGCAGGCCACTCCGCGTCATCTGTTTCCTGGGCTGTAAACTGGCAAACGTTTAATTCTCTGGAATAAAAGGGCTTAAGAGAATTAACATGGTATATCTTAGGCTTTATGCTGGAGGTGGGGGAGGCTATGAGATAGTTAACAGCTCCTAGGCGCTCCTGGACCGTGAATGGTCCTTCCCACGACGCTTCCATTTTATGGGCCTGGAGCGCCTTTAAGACCATGACTTGGTCTCCTACTTTGAAGGACCGTTCTCTGGAATGTTTATCATACCAGGCCTTTTGCTCTTCCTGAGCATCCTTTAGGTTTTCTTTAGCAAGGGCTAAAGAGTGTCGGAGGGTGTTTTGTAGGTTGCTTACAAAGTCTAGAATGTTAGTTCCTGGAGAAGGCGTAAACCCCTCCCATTGCTGCTTCACCAACTGTAATGGCCCCTTAACCTCGCGGCCATACACAAGTTCAAATGGTGAAAACCCTAAACTGGGATGTGGAACAGCCCTGTAGGCAAAAAGCAACTGCTGCAACACTAGGTCCCAATCACTGGAGTGTTCATTTACGAATTTACGTATCATGGCCCCCAAAGTTCCGTTAAACCTCTCCACCAGACCATTGGTTTGATGGTGATGAGGGGTGGCAACCAAGTGATTCACCCCATGAGCTTCCCACAGGTTTTTCATTTTCCCTGCCAGGAAATTAGTTCCCGAATCTGTAAGGATGTCGGAGGGCCACCCTACCCTGGCAAAAATGTCTGCTAATGCCTGGCACACACTTTTAGCCTTGGTGTTGCTTAAGGGTACAGCTTCCGGCCATCGGGTAGCAAAATCCATGAAAGTCAGTACGTACTGCTTTCCTCTGGGTGTCTTCTTTGGGAAAGGACCCAGAATATCCACAGCTACTCGCTGAAATGGGACCTCAATTATGGGTAGTGGCTGGAGAGGGGCTTTAACCTGGTCTTGGGGCTTTCCCACTCGTTGGCACACCTCACAAGACCGGACATAATTAGCAACGTCCTTGCCCATTCCCTCCCAGTGGAAGGACTTCCCCAACCGGTCTTTGGTTCTGTTCACCCCAGAATGGCCACTGGGATGATCATGGGCTAAGCTCAAGAGCTTTACCCGATACTTAGTGGGAACCACCAACTGTCTTTGAGGATGCCAGTCTTCCTGGTGCCCACCAGAAAGAGTCTCCTTGTATAAAAGTCCTTGTTCTACAACAAACCGGGATCGGTTAGAAGAGCTGAGAGGCGGTGGGGTGCTCCGCGCCGCCGCCCAAGCTTTCTGAAGGCTGTCATCTGCTTCCTGCTCGGCCTGGAACTGTTCCCTTGATGCTGGAGACATCAGTTCCTCCTTGGACTGTGGACTGGGGCTTGGTCCCTCTGGAAGCGATACAGGTGCTGGGGCTGTTTCCATTGACTGTGAACCGCTGTCCGCTGGTGCAGTAGGTGGTATTTCAGGCTCTGGCTGAGCCTCTTGGGTAGGGTTATCTGCTGCTTCCGCCAGTTCAGGCTCGCTGGTGCCCTCTGGCATTGGAGTTGTAGACGGTTTTGCAAGCGCTGGACTCAGTGCTGGCAATGGTTCTGGTGCTGGTTGCGTTGCCAGTTCCGGTTCTGGGACTGGCTTTGACTGGGTCTCTGGGATTGGATCCACTACGGCTGTTGCAGTCGTTGGCAGGGGATCCGGTTCCACCACCTGTGTTTGGGTCTCCGGTAACACCGACGGGGCTCTGGTGGATGGCTCAGGAACAGGGATGGGGGTGAAAGCTTGCTTAGCCTGGCTGCGGGTGACTATTCCCACCCTCTTGGCTAGCTTCACATGGTTGGCCAAGTCTTCCCCCAGCAGCATGGGGATGGGATAATTGTCATATACTGCAAAAGTCCACATTCCTGCCCAGCCCTTGTACTGGACATGCAACTGGGCTGTAGGCAAGGTTACAGACTGTGACACGAAGGGTTGAATTGTCACTGTAGCCTCCGGGTTGATGAGTTTGGGGTCCACTAGGGATTGGTGGATAGTTGACACTTGTGCCCCAGTATCCCTCCAAGCGATAACCTTCTTACCGCCCACTCTCAAGGTTTCCCTTCGCTCCGAGGGTATGAGAGAGGCATCTGGGTCTGGGGATCTTTGGTGTGACTGGGGTGTAATGAACTGTAATCGGTTGGGGTTCTTGGGGCAGTGAGCCTTTATATGCCCCAGTTCATTACATTTAAAACATCGCCCTGCTAAGGTATCACCGGGGCGATGTTGGTTGGTGGAGACTGGTGGGGTGGGGTGAGAAGGCGTCTGGGGTTTCCCTTGGGATGTGGGTGGGGCCTTGGGTTGTCCCCGGTGATAAGGTTTTGTTTCGGCTTGCCCCTTCTGATATTCGCTCCAACTGCTACTAGCTTTTTTCTTTTCTGTCACCTCCACCCATTTGGCTCCAATCTCCCCCGCCTCGGTTACAGTTTTGGGCTTCCCATCTAGGATGTACCTTTCTATTTCCTCAGGAACACCCTCTAAAAACTGCTCCATTTGCAATAGGAAGGGCAACTCTTCCGTAGATTTAACATTTGCTCCTGATATCCAGGCATCCCAATTTTTTTGAATGTGGTAGGCATGCCGGGTAAATGACACATCTGGTTTCCACCTTAGGGCTCTGAACCGCCGACGGGCATGCTCAGGTGTTAGCCCCATTCTGATTCTGGCCTTGTTTTTAAAAAGTTCATAACTGTTCATGTGTTCCTTAGGCATTTCAGACGCCACCTCTGCTAAGGGTCCACTGAGCTGCGGTCTCAGCTCTACCATGTACTGGGTTAGAGGGATGTTGTATCCAAGGCAGGCCCTTTCAAAATTTTCTAAGAAGGCCTCAGTATCATCGCCTGCCTTGTAGGTGGGGAATTTCCTGGGATGGGAAGTGGTACCTGGAGAGGAGTTGTTAGGATGGTCTGCTGCATTCTGCCTAGTCCTTGCTGCTTCCAGTTCCATCTCTCTCTTGTGGGCCTCCTGTTTGGCTTTTTCTTCTCTTTCATGGGCCTCCTGTTTGGCTTTTTCTTCTCTTTCATGCTGCTCTGCCTCGAGTTTTTTAATTTCAAGCAGTCTCTGATGTTTTCTCTCGTTTTCTTCTGCTTCTAGTCTGGCCAGTTCTATTTTGTTAGTTAGTTCTTTGGCAGTCATTTTCCTGTTTTCTTGTGCTGGGTCACACCCTCTGCAGTTGACTGAGACTGGGATGTGTACTTAGCTCTGGCTGCTGCTGAGTTAACAGAGACTTTCTAACAAGCTACTCCCGAGGATGTAAAAAGAAAAAAAAACACTTCAGCCTGTAAATTACCTTTACCAGTTAGTCAAAGTTTGCTCCCTTTGAACCCTTCTCTTAACAAAGGACCTCGTTAAAAAAACTTAACACCTCTGCCTTCAGGCAAGGAGAGATAAGATATGCATCTACCTTCAGCTCTGCTCTCCAAGCAGCTAGAAGGAGAAAAAAAAATCTCTTACTGGCTTTTGGGTTAAAACGATCTCCACCGCTATGCCACCATGTCAAGGCTGGATCCCCACTTTGAACTTTAGGGTTCAAATGTAGGGGCCTGCATGAAAACTTCTAAGCTTATCTACCAGCTTAGCTTTGGTCCGCTGCCACCATCACAAGAATTCCCTCCCTGGGAAGCCTTGAGAAACCTTTCACCAATTCCCTGGTGAACACAGATCCAAACCCCCTTGGATCTTAAAACAAGGAGAAATTAACCATCCCCCCTCCTTCCTCCCACCCTCCTTTCACCAACTCCTGGTGAATACAGATCCAAACCCCCTTGGATCTTAAAACAAGGAGAAATCAATCTGGTTCTTAAAAAAAGAAGGCTTTTAATTAAAGAAAAAGGTAAAAATCATCTCTGTAAAATCAGTATGGAGAATA
>NW_020705475.1:0-1889 GCF_002925995.2 Terrapene triunguis
TAGATACAAGAGTGGTACATTTATACAAATCAGATGATCATACTCAGTAGATTATAAGCTTTGTAATGATACCTTACAAGAGACCTTTTGCGTGAAGCATATCCCAGTTACGTTATATTCACTTATTACCATATTTTCTCTAAAACTATCCCAGTTACATTATATTGACTTATTATCAAGTTTTTATAAAACCATATAGACTGCACAACGTCACACCCTCCTCCTGAACTTACTGCCAGAGACTTGGACACTGACCATGGCGGAGGCAGTATACCTAAAATTCGTTTTTGGGCTCCCCTATGGGGCAGACACTCCTGTGTCCCCCAAAAGGGAAAGAGACCCTGATCCAGCTGTAGGCTCACAGCTCCAAGCTATGAGAGACCTTTCGCTGGCCAGCAAAATCCCCCCCTTCACTCAGGTTGGCTTTGCTTCCAGCTAGAGTCCTTGGGGTATGTTCCCACCGCAGCAGTCACCAGGACCCCAACTTTCAGCTCCAGGATACATGTCTCTGTGCACCTCTTCCACTCCATTAGAGCCAGGTCATGCTTCTGGTCTTAATTGCTTTGTCTCTTAAGTCCAGGTTGGTGGGCAGCCTTTTCTTTTTCCAGGTCAGCCTTTTCCCGGGCGAATTGTACCTCAATTTCCATTTGTCTTCCCTTGAGATCATCACTGGATGAGCTGGGATACCACAGAGAACACCCTCCTGCCAGAACAGGCACCCCTCCACTCCTGTCTTGCTAGGTTAGACACTCCAGTCAGCTTCAGCACAGACAGAGGTTGGGCCACACCCATCTGCAGTTCACTGAAACTGAGATGCACTCAGCTCAGGGGTTTCTTAGTTAACAGAGACATTCCCAGCGCCCATTGTTCAGTCTTTCTGGGCAATTTGCAACTTGTGTAGTTTTAGCTTCTTTTGATCTTCATTCTTACTTATTTTGCTTCCTTTTCTGTCCCTACTTCCCTTTCCCGAAATAAGCAAACAGAAAATAACAAACCAGTAACCACTTTCTCTGTTCTCCAGCCACCACACTTAAAACTCACTTAAAATCACTACCAGTATCTCAAAGCAATCAGATGTGCACAGACCCTGCTCGACTACGCCACTGTGACAGGTTGGATCACAGAATCCCCCTTGGGAGCTGCCACCTGATGTGCCAAGACTACCCCTTGCTTCTGTTTTCCCTGCCAGGTCAGGACTCCAGCACCCTGTCTTGCTGAGCGAGACACTCCAGTCTGGCTCCAGACACAGACCCAGGGTCTGAATCACTTGTCCCAAAGCTGCAAGTTTATCTGAAAACAGCTCCCAGAAATGTGCTTGTCTCTAGCACTCAGATGCCCAACTCCCAATGGGGTCTAAACCCAGATAAATCCGTTTTACCCTGCATAAAGCTTATGCAGAGTAAACTCATAAATTGTTCACCCTCTATAACACTGATAGAGAGATATGCACAGTTGTTTGCTCCCCCAGGTATTAATACATACTCTGAGTAAATTACTAAATAAAAAGTGATTTTATTAAATACAGACAGTAGGATTTAAGTGGTTCCAAGTAGTAACAGACAGAACAAAGTAAGTCACCAAGCAAAATAAAATAAAATGCGCAAATCTATGTCTAATCAAACTAAATACAGATAATCTCACCCTCAGAGATGCTTCAGTAAGTTTTTCCTCAGACTGGACACCTTCCAGGCCTGGGCACAATTCTTTCCCCTGGTACAGCTCTTGTTGCAGCTCAGGTCATAGCTAGGGGATTCTTCATGATGGCTCCTCTCTCTCTTCTGTTCCACCCCTTTATATATCTTTTGCATAAGGCGGGAACCCTTTGTCCCTCTGGGTTTCCACCCCCCCCTCACTGGAAAAGCACCAGGTTAAAGATGGATTCCAGTTCA
>NW_020705476.1:0-5298 GCF_002925995.2 Terrapene triunguis
GTCTCTGTACACAGAGAGCTGTTACCCTTCCCTTTATAGTTATGACACGCCCCCCAAATCACAGATAGTGTTGGACGTTCGGTTCCACACTGGCTGTGATTTCTTCCTGGAGTTCTAGGAGAAAACAGAGTTAATAAGACACATGTATCTTTAGACATACTACTGATTATATAAAAACTAACAATATGTTTCATTCCAAGAACAATTGTTAACCAGTTAACTCTGGGAAACTTTCCCGGGAGAGTGCATCAGCCACTTTGTTAGAAGCTCCCGAAATGTGTTGTATTTCAAAATCAAAATCTTGGAGAGCTAAACTCCATCGAAGAAGTTTTTTGTTATTTCCCTTGGCGGTATGAAGCCACTGTAGCGCAGCATGGTCTGTTTGTAGTTGGAAACGCCGTCCCCAAACATATGGGCGTAGCTTTTCCAGCGCGTACACAATGGCGTAGCATTCCTTTTCGCTGATTGACCAGTGGCTTTCCCTCTCAGACAGTTTCTTGCTGAGAAACACGACAGGATGGAATTCTTGATCCGGTCCTTCCTGCATTAAAACTGCTCCCACGCCTCGCTCGGACGCATCTGTGGTTACTAGGAACGGTTTGTCAAAGTCTGGGGCCCTTAGCACAGGGTCAGACATGAGTGTTGCCTTAAGCTGGTTAAAGGCCTTTTGACACTCATCAGTCCACTGAACTGCATTTGGCTGTTTCTTTCTGGTTAGGTCTGTCAGCGGGGCGGCGATTTGGCTGTAGTGTGGTACAAATCGCCTATAATATCCGGCCAAGCCTAAGAAGGATTGGACCTGTTTCTTTGACTTTGGAACCGGCCACTTTTGGATAGCATCCACTTTGGCCTGTAGGGGATTTATAGTTCCTTGACCCACCTGGTGCCCCAGGTACGTCACTCTGTTTTGGCCTATTTGACACTTTTTAGCCTTAACAGTTAGTCCTGCCTGTCGGATGCGCTCGAAGACTTTTTCCAGGTGCTCCAGGTGTTCTGTCCATGAATCAGAAAAAATGGCCACATCATCGAGGTAGGCAACTGCAGATTCTCCCAATCCCGCTAGGAGACCATCTACAAGTCTTTGGAAGGTGGCGGGTGCATTTCGCAACCCGAAAGGGAGTACATTGAATTCGTACACCCCTGCCTGGGTGACGAAGGCTGACCTTTCCTTAGCGGGTTCATCTAGTGGTACTTGCCAGTACCCTTTGGTTAAGACTAAAGTAGAGATGAATTGGGCATGTCCCAATTTTTCCAATAGCTCATCTGTGCGTCGCATTGGATAGTTGTCAGGACGAGTTACAGCATTTAGCTTACGGTAGTCCACGCAAAAGCGTATTTCCCCATCTGGTTTGGGAACTAGAACCACTGGAGATGCCCATGCACTGGTAGAGGGGCGGATTATACCCATCTGTAGCATGTCCTGGATCTCCCTTTGTATAGCAGTTTGGGCATGAGGTGACTCCCGGTAGGGTGGGGTTCTAATTGGGTGAGCATTACCTGTGTCAATGGAGTGGTATGCCCGTTCGGTCCGTCCTGGAGTGGCTGAGAAAATCGGTGCAAAGCTTGTGCACAGCTCCTTGATCTGCTGTCGCTGCAGACGTCCCAGGGTCGTGGAGAGGTTCACCTCTTCCACGCCACCATTCCTTTTTCCTTCGTAGTAGACACCTGCCGGCCACTCCGCGTCATCTGTTTCCTGGGCTGTAAACTGGCAAACGTTTAATTCTCTGGAATAAAAGGGCTTAAGAGAATTAACATGGTATACCTTAGGCTTTATGTTGGAGGTGGGGGAGGCTATGAGATAGTTAACAGCTCCTAGGCGCTCCTGGACCGTGAATGGTCCTTCCCACGACGCTTCCATTTTATGGGCCTGGAGCGCCTTTAAGACCATGACTTGGTCTCCTACTTTGAAGGACCGTTCTCTGGAATGTTTATCATACCAGGCCTTTTGCTCTTCCTGAGCATCCTTTAGGTTTTCTTTAGCAAGGGCTAAAGAGTGTCGGAGGGTGTTTTGTAGGTTGCTTACAAAGTCTAGAATGTTAGTTCCTGGAGAAGGCGTAAACCCCTCCCATTGCTGCTTCACCAACTGTAATGGCCCCTTAACCTCGCGGCCATACACAAGTTCAAATGGTGAAAACCCTAAACTGGGATGTGGTACAGCCCTGTAGGCAAAAAGCAACTGCTGCAACACTAGGTCCCAATCATTGGAGTGTTCATTTACGAATTTACGTATCATGGCCCCCAAAGTTCCATTAAACCTCTCCACCAGACCATTGGTTTGATGGTGATGAGGGGTGGCAACCAAGTGATTCACCCCATGAGCTTCCCACAGGTTTTTCATTTTCCCTGCCAGGAAATTAGTTCCCGAATCTGTAAGGATGTCGGAGGGCCAACCTACCCTGGCAAAAATGTCTGCTAATGCCTGGCACACACTTTTAGTCTTGGTGTTGCTTAAGGGTACAGCTTCCGGCCATCGGGTAGCAAAATCCATGAAAGTCAGTACGTACTGCTTTCCTCTGGGTGTCTTCTTTGGGAAAGGACCCAGAATATCCACAGCTACTCGCTGAAATGGGACCTCAATTATGGGTAGTGGCTGGAGAGGGGCTTTAACCTGGTCTTGGGGCTTTCCCACTCGTTGGCACACCTCACAAGACCGGACATAATTAGCAACGTCCTTGCCCATTCCCTCCCAGTGGAAGGACTTCCCCAACCGGTCTTTGGTTCTGTTCACCCCAGAATGGCCACTGGGATGATCATGGGCTAAGCTCAAGAGCTTTACCCGATACTTAATGGGAACTACCAACTGTCTTTGAGGATGCCAGTCTTCCTGGTGCCCACCAGAAAGAGTCTCCTTGTATAAAAGTCCTTTTTCTACAACAAACCGGGATCGATTAGAAGAGCTGAGAGGCGGTGGGGTGCTCCGTGCCGCCGCCCAAGCTTTCTGAAGGCTGTCATCTGCTTCCTGCTCGGCCTGGAACTGTTCCCTTGATGCTGGAGACATCAGTTCCTCCTTGGACTGTGGACTGGGGCTTGGTCCCTCTGGAAGCGATGCAGCTGCTGGGACTGGTTCCATTGACTGTGAACTGCTGTCCGCTGGTGCACTATGTGGTATTTCAGGCTCTGGCTGAGCCTCTTGGGTAGGGTTATCTGCTACTTCCGCCAGTTCAGGCTCGCTGGTGCCCTCTGGCATTAGAGTTGTAGACGGGTTTGCAAGCGCTGGACTCAGTGCTGGCAATGGTTCTGGTGCTGGTTGCGTTGTCAGTTCCGGTTCCGGGACTGGCTTTGGCTGGGTCTCTGGGATTGGATCCACTACGGCTGTTGCAGTCGTTGGCAGGGGATCCGGTTCCACCACCTGTGTTTGGGTCTCCGGTAACACAGACGGGGCCCTGGTGGACGGCTCAGGAACAGGGATGGGGGTGGAAGCTTGCTTAGCCTGGCTGCGGGTGACTATTCCCACCCTCTTGGCTAGCTTCACATGGTTGGCCAAGTCTTCCCCCAGCAGCATGGGGATGGGATAATTGTCATAGACTGCAAAAGTCCACATTCCTGCCCAGCCCTTGTACTGGACATGCAACTGGGCTGTAGGCAAGGTTACAGACTGTGACACGAAGGGTTGAATTGTCACTGTAGCCTCCGGGTTGATGAGTTTGGGGTCCACTAGGGATTGGTGGATAGTTGACGCT
The DNA here is from genome assembly GCF_002925995.2 of Terrapene triunguis. Classification (NCBI taxonomy): domain Eukaryota; kingdom Metazoa; phylum Chordata; order Testudines; family Emydidae; genus Terrapene; species Terrapene triunguis. The sequence continues at coordinate 3,681 of NW_020705476.1, forward strand.
TGTGCCCCAGTATCCCTCCAAGCGATAACCTTCTTTCCGCCCACTCTCAAGGTTTCCCTTCGCTCCGAGGGTATGAGAGAGGCATCTGGGTCTGGGGATCTTTGGTGTGATTGGGGTGTAATGAACTGTAATCGGTTGGGGTTCTTGGGGCAGTGAGCCTTTATATGCCCCAGTTCATTACATTTAAAACATCGCCCTGCTAAGGTATCACCGGGGCGATGTTGGTTGGTGGAGACTGGTGGGGTGGGGTGAGAAGGCGTCTGGGGTTTCCCTTGGGATGTGGGTGGGGCCTTGGGTTGTCCCCGGTGATAAGGTTTTGTTTCGGCTTGCCCCTTCTGATATTCGCTCCAACTGCTACTAGCTTTTTTCTTTTCTGTCACCTCCACCCATTTGGCTCCAATCTCCCCCGCCTCGGTTACAGTTTTGGGCTTCCCATCTAGGATGTACTATTCTATTTCCTCAGGAACACCCTCTAAAAACTGCTCCATTTGCAATAGGAAGGGCAACTCTTCCATAGATTTAACATTTGCTCCTGATATCCAGGCATCCCAATTTTTCCCAATGTGGTAGGCATGTCGGGTAAATGACACATCGGGTTTCCACCTTAGGGCTCTGAACCGCCGACGGGCATGCTCAGGTGTTAGCCCCATTCTGATTCTGGCCTTGTTTTTAAAAAGTTCATAACTGTTCATGTGTTCCTTAGGCATTTCAGCCGCCACCTCTGCTAAGGGTCCACTGAGCTGCGGCCTCAGCTCTACCATGTACTGGGTTGGAGGGATGTTGTATCCAAGGCAGGCCCTTTCAAAATTTTCTAAGAAGGCCTCAGTATCATCGCCTGCCTTGTAGGTGGGGAATTTCCTGGGATGGGAAGTGGTACTTGGAGAGGAGTTGTTAGGATGGTCTGATGCACCCTGCCTAGTCCTTGCTGCTTCCAGTTCCATCTCTTTTTCTTTCAACTCCATCTCTCTTTTATGGGCCTCCTGTTTGGCTTTTTCTTCTCTTTCATGGGCCTCCTGTTTGGCTCTTTCCAGCTCCATTTCTCTCTTGTGGGCCTCCTCTTTGGCTTTCTCTTCTCTGTCTCTCAGCTCCATCTCTCTCTTGTGGGCCCCCTCTTTGGCTTTCTCTTCTCTGTCTCTCAGCTCTATCTCTTTTTCTTTCAGCTCCATAGCTCTCTTGTGGGCCTCCTCTTTAGCTTTTTCTTCTTTGGTAGTCATTTTCCTGGTTTTCTTGTGCTGGGTCACACCCCTCTGCAGTTGACTGAAACTGGGATGTACTTAGCTCTGGCTGCTGCTGAGTTAACAGAGACTTTCTAACAAGCTACTCCCGAGGATGTAAAAAGAAAAAAAAAAACAATTCAACTTGTAAATTATCTTTACCAGTCAGTCAAAGTTTGCTCCCTTTGAACCCTTCTCTTAACAAAGGACCTCGTTAAAAAAAACTTAACACCTCTGCCTTCAGGCAAGGAGAGATAAGATATGCATCTACCTTCAGCTCTGCTTTCCAAGCAGCTAGAAGGAAAAAAAAATCTCTTACTGGCTTTTGGGTTTAAACGATCTCCACCGCTGCCAACATGTCAAGGCTGTATCCCCACTTTGAACCTTAGGGTACAAATGTAGGG
>NW_020705477.1:0-2057 GCF_002925995.2 Terrapene triunguis
CTCACACCCCAGATGTTACTGGGTGATTTGCAGACAGGAACAAGGCAGGTACTTAACAGACCTTGCATTTCCGGGGCAACGGCCAGGCAGAAATCAGATTGATTTAATACTTCTGCCAGGTGGACCCAAATGTCTTGTAGTGTGGTGTCATTAACATACACACAGCTGTCATTAGCTTGAAAAAGTAAGTGTCCTGTCAGGTGTAATCCCAGGAGCACTGACTAAAATTAACTTTTCCAGTAAAATAACTTTATTACAGAGCTTTGGAGCAACAAACCGGGACAAGCACACCCACTTTTGAGGAGTGCACTCGGTACAACCTCAGGTGTCTAATTGCTTTCCTCCCTCCCCAGCCCTCTGGCTAGAAATCTGAGGTAGCCAGAAGGATCCCATTGGCAATATGGGGAGTGGGTTAACCTTCCATGTCCTTGTTTCCAAAGACTGTTGGTATGCAATTCTTAACAACAATTTTTGCCATAAAACACAAAATTAATCCCTATTGTGCCAGTAAATGCATGGTACATTGAATGCTGTTCAGCTGGCATCCATTTTCTCTGATAATCTGAAAAACAAAAGAACAGAGGTCTACCCCTTCTGGGCAGTCAGTCATTGCTTAAAATGTTTCCTTGTATTTATTTCATAGGCAGCCCAGATTTCAGTGGCTTCTACCTTATTAATTAGAAAATTGCATTAATACAAATGCTTTCTTGCTTGCTTCCAGATCCAAAGCTATCCACAGCTTAAGGATTCTTACTTAAAAGGGACACAATTGACTTTCCCAGTCTTTTGTGCTTACAAACACGGGGGTAATAAAGGGGCTAGTGGACTCCTCCACATGCCCTGCCCGTAGCTGGTCATTAACCAAGTGCTGGAGGGCCTCCAGCAGGTCCAAAGGAAGCGGCCACTGTGCAACCCACACGGGCTCGTCAGTAAGCCAACGGAGGGGGAGGGCCATATGCCTAATCATCAATATGGAAGGTGGCAGTTAAAGCATTAATACATCACGGCCCCACAGGTGGAGATGTACCCCCTCCATCATCCGCCCACAGACTCGGGCCGCGGCGGTGAGAGCGCCAAATCCTAACCACTAGACCACCAGGGATAAGCTGCCCGGGGCGTGCCCTCCACCTGCTGGGGGATGCTCAAAAACTGCCCTGAGCCATATAACTGCTCAGCAAGATAAGCCCCCCCACCTTGTGCTGCTGCCGCAAGCGCCTCTTGCTGGTACTTGCTGTCCCACACAACGTATTGCGCGGGAGACAGCACCATGCGACACATGTCTTTCCAATCTTGGGGGAGTAAGTGATAACCGTTAGACACACCTTTCAAGATCCCCCGGAGCTCGTGCAGAACCGAGTAGGGGAGAGCCTCCCAGTCCACTATCTGCCCCCCATTTCCATTATCCCGCCTAGAGACGGGAAACGCCTCGAACCCACACCTGGATTCCTCATCGGTCAAGAGACCGGCCTCACGCGCTGGCTGCACAGCCGCGGCGACAGCGCCCCCCCACCCGACCGGTAGGCAGGGGGGCGCCGCCACGGGCGGCGGCGCAGGGAGGGTCAGCTGCGGGTAGGAGGGGGGTGGCCCATCACCTGGGGGCAAAAGGGAGACCGGCTTAAGGCCATCGGGGCCGAACCCCTCCAGCGCCTCCTTACAACGCTGCCAGAGCAGCAGGTGCTGAACTGGGGCACGGGGTTCACTATACAAGGCGATCCCAATCCGTATCCAATCAAAAAGCTGTAAAGACCCGCGGTCCGGATACCAGGGGCACTGGCGGTCTATTTCCCTTAGAAGGTCCTCAATATGAGCGACCGGGACAGCGATGCATGATCGCTGCCGTATAATCTTATGTAACTCTCTTGCGTGCTCCTTCTGGGCACTGGAGAGTCTCCCCCCCATACTCACGAATTAGGGGCGGCAAACAGCCGCGGGCGCGCTCGGCATCTCCAGCCGGTGAGTAGAGGGGTATCACGTCGGGGTCACCAGCTGCAGTGGTGACGACGCAGGAAAGGAAACAGAACGCCAGGTTTGTTGGTAGCCAGAGGGCTTTACAAGCC
>NW_020705478.1:0-3754 GCF_002925995.2 Terrapene triunguis
TAGGGAGCAACACATTCCTACATCCCCCCCTATTTTATTTTATATGCGGTGTTTAGACAAAGCACCTTTGCAGGGTAGCATACACAATATTACTAGATTGGGTAAACATTAAACAAAGCAGCAAAGCAAAACGCCAAAAATCAAAACTAAGACCCCATACTATAAAAGGGTCTTTATCCACTCTAAGGGTGGCTATGACTAAATATAATTCCACCAAGGAGGAAAAACATCTTTAGCAAATGGCTTAAGCATAACATTTCAGCATATCAATTTGCTATTGCATGCAATTACTATTATCAGTAAGCTTAAAACAACACATTTCTTTCACTGTCTCACACCCCAGATGTTACTGGGTGATTTGCAGACAGGAACAAGGCAGGTACTTAACAGACCTTGCATGTCTGGGGCAACGGCCAGGCAGAAATCAGATTGATTTAATACTTCTGCCAGGTGGACCCAAATGTCTTGTAATGTGGTGTCATTAACATACACACAGCTGTCATTAGCTTGAAAAAGTAAGTGTCCTGTTAGGTGTAATCCCAGGAGCACTGACTAAAATTAACTGGGCATACCAGGTGGTTTAATTTCCCAGATGTCTTGGTAAATTACCCAATCCCACATGCATTCTCCCCATGGACCCGGCAGGATTTGGTATGTGGGAGCCCACACCCCCTCAACCGGTCCATATGCTTGGAAGGAGCACTAAAAACGTCTGCACTTCCACCCAGAAAGTCTTTAAGTATGTCTTCATGGCCACAGATCAGATGGTACTCCTGATGTGTCTGTAAGGGCAGTGGGCCAAGCCTGAACATGCTAGATCCCACTGCAATGCCTTCCCAGCCTCAGTGATATTCAATACCATCTTTGTCAGCAACTTCTGGGTCGTTGTCTGTATTTGAATGTATTACAGGGGTAATAGTGTAATGGATGAAATGACAGGGGCAATGGCAACAAGGTGCCTTTGGTACTTATCATTTAAAATCCAATTAGGGAAGGCAATACATGCTGAGGGACTTATCCAAACCACAGGGCGCAGTCTGTAGAATAAACCCCAAAATCCAATCAATACCACATTCCCAAGCATGGGTTCCACAAATTTCTTCCTGCCAGTGTATAATTCTTTGTTTCTTCACCAGGGTCAGTTCTTAATGTCTCTTGTAGTCAGGAATTCCTGGACTTTGTGGTTTCAAGGAAGCAAGTGTTCCTTCTTCTCTTTTCCTGAAACAGTGTGGTTTAGCATCATACAGGGGAGAGGTTACTAGCACATCACCCTGTAGTGGTTTTGTGTCTTTTAGAAAAATCTAAAGCAACAGCAGGTCTGTCAGTGGACAAGGGAGAGGTTACTAGCACTTCACCTTGTCTTTTTTTCCTTTTTCCTGCTGTCCAGAAGGCACAGCAGAACTAGAAGGAGAAATGGGCTTATCATCAGTCAGAAAGTCCTCCCGAGGTGGAGGGGTCTTTTTGCAGTGAAAAGCATGGGTCCAGGCAGTCAGTCCTTGGCACTTCACAGCGGTGTTGGTGGTTAACAGGACTTGGAAAGGGCCTTTCCAGCATGGAGCCAAAGCAGTCTTTCGTTGATGGACTTTACATAGACTCAGTTTCCTTGTTTCAATTAATGGCAGGGGTGCTAGGATTTTTGGATAGCACTTCTTTACCTGTAAAAAAACCTAACACATTTCATTAATGCATTGTCTGTATTTTGCAGATCTTAGTTGCTTGGGCACATTTAAGCCCCCCCCTTGTCTTGGGGGTCAGCCAAATTTTGGCTGTGACCTTGGATGAGCCTGCAAGCTGTATTTTCCTCTCAGTTAACTCATTCTGTGCTTTTTCCTCTTCTCCCTTTCTCGGCTTCTTTTAACCTACAAAGGAAACCTTCACTCTTCCAGTAAAATAACTGTATTACAGAGCTTTGGAGCAACAAACCGGGACAAGCACACCCACTTTTGAGGAGTGCACTCGGTACAACCTCAGGTGTCTAATTGCTTTCCTCCCTCCCCAGCCCTCTGGCTAAAAATCTGAGGTAGCCAGAAGGATCCCATTGGCAATATGGGGAGTGGGTTAACCTTCCATGTCCTTGTTTCCAAAGACTGTTGGTATGCAATTCTTAACAACAATTTTTGCCATAAAACACAAAAATAATTTCTATTGTGCCAGTAAATGCATGGTACATTGAATGCTGTTCAGCTGGCATCCGTTTTCTCTGATAATCTAAAAAACAAAAGAACAGAGGTCTACCCCTTCTGGGCAGTCAGTCATTGCTTAAAATGTTTCCTTGTATTTATTTCATAGGCAGCCCAGGTTTCAGTGGCTTCTACCTTATTAGTTAGAAGATTGCATTAATACAAATGCTTTCTGGCTTGCTTCCAGATCCAAAGCTATCCACAGCTTAAAAATTCTTACTTAAAAAGGGACACAATTGACTTTTCCAGTCTTTTGTGCTTACAAACACGGGGGTATTAAAGGGGCTAGTGGACTCCTCCACATGCCCTGCCCGTAGCTGGTCATTAACCAAGTGCTGGAGGGCCTCCAGCAGGTCCAAAGGAAGCGGCCACTGTGCAACCCATACAGGCTCGTTAGTGAGCCAACGGAGGGGGAGGGCCGTACGCCTAATCATCAATATGGATGGTGGCAGTTAACTGTGTTAATAAATCACGGCCCCACAGATGGAGATGTAGCCCCCTCCATCATCCGCCCACGGACTCGGGCCGCGGCGGTGAGAGCGCCGAATCCTAACCACTAGACCACCAGGGATAAGCTGCCCGGGGCGTGCCCTCCACCTGCTGGGGGATGCTCAAAAACTGCCCTGTGCCATACAACTGCTCAGCAAGATAGGCCCCCCCACCTTGTGCTGCTGCCGCAAGCGCCTCTCGCTGGTACTCGCTGTCCCACACACCGTATTGCGCGGGAGACAGCACCATGCGACACATGTCTTTCCAATCTTGGGGGAGCATGTGATAACCGTTTGACACACCTTTCAAGGTCCCCAGGGTGAAAGTGGACCGCACCCCGGTCTCACGAACCGCCTTGCGGAGCTCGCGCAGAACCGAGTAGGGGACAGCCTCCCAATCCACTATCTCCCCCCCATTTCCATTATCCTGCCTAGAGATGGGGAACGCCTCGAACCCACAGCTGGATTCCTCGTCGGTCAAGAGACCGGCCTCACGCACTGGCTGCACCGCCGCGGCGTCAGCGCCCCCCTGCCCGACCGGTAGGCAGGGGGGCGCCGCCACGGGCGGCGGCGCAGGGAGGGTCAGCTGCGGGTAGGAGGGGGGTGGCCCATCACCTGAGGGCAAAAGGGAGACCGGCTTGAGGCCGTCGGGGCCGACCCCCTCCAGCGCCTCCTTACAACGCTGCCAGAGCAGCAGGTGCTGAACTGGGGCACGGGGTTTACTATGCAAGGTGATCCCAATCCTTATCCAATCAGGAAGCTGTAATGACCCGCAGTCAGGATACCAGGGGCACTGGCGATCTATTTCCCTTAGAAGGTCCTCAATATGAGCGACCGGGACAGCGATGCATGATCGCTGCCGTATAATCTTATGTAACTCTCTTGCGTGCTCCTTCTGGGCACTGGAGAGTCCCCCCCCCATACTCACGAATTAGGGGCGGCAAACAGCCGCGGGCGCGCTCGGCATCTCCAGCCGGTAAGTAGAGGGGTATCACGTCGGGGTCACCAGCTGCAGTGGTGACGACGCAGGAAAGGAAATAGAACGCCAGGTTTGTTGGTAGCCAGAGGGCTTTACAAGCCTCCTGC
>NW_020705479.1:0-3357 GCF_002925995.2 Terrapene triunguis
CTCACACCCCAGATGTTACTGGGTGATTTGCAGACAGGAACAAGGCAAGTACTTAACAGACCTTGCATGTCTGGGGCAACGGCCAGGCAGAAATCAGATTGATTCAATACTTTTGCCAGGTGGACCCAAATGTCTTGTAGTGTGGTGTCCTTAATATACACACAGCTGTCGTTAGCTTGAAAAAGTAAGTGTCCTGTCAGGTGTAATCCCAGGAGCACTGACTAAAATTAACTGGGCATACCAGGTAGTTTAATTTCCCAGATGTCTTGGTGAATTACCCAATCCCACATGCATCCTCCCCATGGACCCGGCAGGATTCGGTATGTGAGAGCCCACACCCCCTTTACCGGTCCATATGCTTGGAAGGAGCACTGAGAACGTCTGCACTTCCATCCAGAAAGTTTTCAAGTATGTCTCCATGGCCACAGATCAGATGGTACTCCTGATGTGTCTGTAAGGGCAGTGGGCCAAGCCTGAACATGCTAGATCCCACTGCAATGCCTTCCCAGCCTCAGTGATATTCAATACCATTTCTGTCAGCAACTTCTGGGTCATTGTCTGTATTTGGATGTGTTACAGGGGTAATAGTGTAATGAAGGAAATGGCAGGGGCAATACATGCTGAGGGACTTATCCAAAACCACAGGGTGCAGCCTGTAGAATAAACCCCAAAATCCAATCAATACCACGTTCCCAAGCATGGGTTCCACAAGTTTCTTCCTGCCAATGTATGATTCTTTGTTTCTTCACCAGGGTCAGTTCTTAATGTCTCTTGTAGTCAGGAATTCCTGGACTTTGTGGTTTTAATGAAGCAAGTATTCTTTCTTCTCTAATTCCTGAAACAGTCATGATTCAGCATCATACAGGGGAGAGGTTACTAGCACATCACCCTGTAGTGGTTTTGTGTCTTCTAAAGAAATTCAAAGCAACAGTAGGTCTGTCAGTGGACAAGGGAGAGGTTACTAGCACTTCACCTTGTCTTTTTTTCCTTTTTCCTGCTGTCCAGACGGCACAGCAGAACTAGAAGGAGAAATAGGCTTATCATCAGTCAGAAAGTCCTCCCGAGGTGGAGGGGTCTTTTTGCAGTGAAAAGCATGGGTCCAGGCAGTCAGTCCTTGGCACTTCACAGCGGTGTTGGTGGTTAACAGGACTTGGAAAGGGCCTTTCCAGCATGGAGCCAAAACAGTCTTTCGTTGATGGACTTTACATAGACTCAGTCTCCTGGTTTCAATTAATGGCAGGGGTGCTAGGATCTTTAGGTAGCACTTCTCTACCTGTGAGAAAAAACCTAACACATTTCATTAATGCATTGTCTGTATTTTGCAGATCTTAGTTGCTTGGGCACATTTAAGCCCCCCCCTTTGTCTTGGGGGTCAGCCAAGTTTTGGCTGTGACCTTGGATGAGCCTGCAAGCGGTATCTTCCTCTCAGTTAACTCATTCTGTGCTTTTTCCTCTTCTCTTCTTGGCTTCTCTTAACCTACAAAGGAAACCTTCACTCTTCCAGTAAAATAACTTTATTACAGAGCTTTGGAGCAACAAACCGGGACAAGCACACCCACTTTTGAGGAGTGCACTCGGTACAACCTCAGGTGTCTAATTGCTTTCCTCCCTCCCCAGCCCTCTGGCTAGAAATCTGAGGTAGCCAGAAGGATCCCATGGGCAATATGGGGAGTGGATTAACCTTCCATGTCCTTGTTTCCAAAGACTGTTGGTATGCAATTCTTAACAACAATTTTTGCCATAAAACACAAAAATAATCCCTATTGTGCCAGTAAATGCATGGTACATTGAATGCTGTTCAGCTGGCATCCGTTTTCTCTGATGATCTGAAAAACAAAAAAACAGAGGTCTACCCCTTCTGGGCAGTCAGTCATTGCTTAAAATATTTCCTTGTATTTGTTTCATAGGCAGCCCAGGTTTCAGTGGCTTCTACTTTATTAGTTAGAAACTTGCATTAACACAGATGCTTTCTGGCTTGCTTCCAAATCCAAAGCTATCCACAGCTTAAAGATTCTTACTTAAAAAGGGACACAATTGACTTTCCCAGTCTTTTGTGCTTACAAACACGGGGGTAATAAAGGGGCTAGTGGACTCCTCCACATGCCCTGCCCGTAGCTGGTCATTAACCAAGTGCTGGAGGGCCTCCAGCTTTTCCAGAGAAAGCGGCCACTGTGCAACCCATACAGGCTCGTCAGTGAGCCAACGGAGGGGGAGGGCCGTACGCCTAATCATCAATATGGATGGTGGCAGTTAAAGCGTTAATACATCACGGCCCCACAGGTGGAGATGTACCCCCTCCATCATCCGCCCACGGACTCGGGCCGCGGCGGTGAGAGCGCCGAATCCTAACCACTAGACCACCAGGGATAAGCTGCCCGGGGCGTGCCCTCCACCTGCTGGGGGATGCTTAAAAACTGCCCTGTGCCATACAACTGTTCAGCAAGATAAGCCCCCCCACCCTGTGCTGCTGCCGCAAGCGCCTTTCGCTGGTACTCGCTATCCCACACAACGTATTGCGCGGGAGACAGCACCATGCGACACATGTCTTTCCAATCTTGGGGGAGCAAGGAGTAACTGTTTGACACACCTTCCATGATCCCCAGGAGCTCGTGCAAAACCGAGTAGGGGAGAGCCTCCCAGTCCACTATCTGCCCCCCGTTTCCATTATCCCGCCTAGAGACGGGAAACGCCTCGAGCCCACAGCTGGATTCCTCGCCGGTCAAGAGACCGGCCTCGCGCACTGGCTGCACCGCCACGGCATCAGCGCCCCCCCGCCTGACCGGTAGGCAGGGGGGCGCCGCCACGGGCGGCGGCGCAGGGAGGGTCAGCTGCGGGTAGGAGGGGGGTGGCCCATCACCTGGGGGCAAAGGGGAAACTGGCTTAAGGCCGTCAGGGCCGACCCCCTCCAGCGCCTCCTTGCAACGCTGCCAGAGCAGCAGGTGCTGAACTGGGGCACGGGGTTCACTATACAAGGTGATCCCAATCCGTATCCAATCAAAAAGCTGTAAAGACCCGCAGTCAGGATACCAGGGGCACTGGCGATCTATTTCCCTTAGAAGGTCCTCAATATGAGCGACCGGGACAGCGATGCATGATCGCTGCCGTATAATCTTATGTAACTCTCTTGCGTGCTCCTTCTGGGCACTGGAGAGTCCCCCCCCCATACTCACGAATTAGGGGCGGCAAACAGCCGCGGGCGCGCTCGGCATCTCCAGCCGGTGAGTAGAGGGGTATCACGTCGGGGTCACCAGCTGCAGTGGTGACGACGCAGGAAAGGAAACAGAACGCCAGGTTTGTTGGTAGCCAGAGAGCTTTACAAGCCTCCTGCAAAAAGCCTCAAGCCAAAAGCCTCCCAGG
>NW_020705480.1:0-3603 GCF_002925995.2 Terrapene triunguis
AACACATTCCTACATCCCCCCCTATTTTATTTTATATGCGGTGTTTAGACAAAGCACCTTTGCAGGGTAGCATACACAACGCCACTAGATTGGGTAAACATTAAACAAAGCAGCAAAGCAAAACGCCAAAAATTAAAACTAAGACCCCATACTATAAAAGGGTCTTTATCCACTCTAAGGGTGGCTATAACTAAATGTAATTCCACCAAGGAGAAAAAACATCTTTAGCAAATGGCTTAAGCATAACATTTCAGCATATCAATTTGCTATTACATGCGATTACTATTATTAGTAAGCTTAAAACAACACATTTCTTTCACTGTCTCACACCCCAGATGTTACTGGGTGATTTGCAGACAGGAACAAGGCAGGTACTTAACAGACCTTGCATTTCCGGGGCAACGGCCAGGCAGAAATCAGATTGATTTAATACTTCTGCCAGGTGGACCCAAATGTCTTGTAATGTGGTGTCATTAACATACACACAGCTATCATTAGCTTGAAAAAGTAAGTGTCCTGTCAGGTGTAATCCCAGGAGCACTGACTAAAAATCGATTGGGCATACCAGGAGGTCTAATTTCCCAGATGTCTTGGTGAATTACCCAATCCCACATGCATCCTCCCCATTGACCCGGCAGGATTCGGTATGTGGGAGGCCACACCCCCTCAACCGGTCCATATGCTTGGAAGGAGCACTGAAAACGTCTGCACTTCCACCCAGAAAGTTTTCAAGTATGTCTCCATGCCACAGATCAGATGGTACTCCTGATGTGTCTGTAAGGGCAGTGGGCCAAGCCTGAACATGCTAGATCCCACTGCAATGCCTTCCCAGCCTCAGTGATATTCAATACCATCTCTGTCAGCAACTTCTGGGTCATTGTCTGTATTTGGATGTATTACAGGGGTAATAGTGTAATGAAGGAAATGGCAGGGGCAATGGCAACAAGGTGCCTTTGGTACTTGTCATTTAAAATCCAATTAGGAAGGGCAATACATGCTGAAGGACTTATCCAAAACACAGGGCGCAGCCTGTAGAATAAACCCCAAAATCCAATCAATACCACATTCCCAAGCACGGGTCCCACAAGTTTCTTTCTGCTAGTGTATAATTCTTTGTTTCTTCACCAGGGTCAGTTCTTAATGTCTCTTGTAGTCAGGAATCCCTGGACTTTGTGGTTTCAATGAAGCAAGTGTTCCTTCTTCTCTTTTCCTGAAACAGTCATGATTCAGCATCATACAGGGGAGAGGTTACTAGCACATCACCCTGTAGTGGTTTTGTGTCTTCTCGAAAAATTCAAAGCAACAGTAGGTCTGTCAGTGGACAAGGGAGAGGTTACTAGCACTTCACCTTGTCTTTTTTTCCTTTTTCCTGCTGTCCAGACGGCACAGCAGAACTAGAAGGAGAAATAGGCTTATCATCAGTCAGAAAGTCCTCCCGAGGTGGAGGGATCTTTTTGCAGTGAGAAGCATGGGTCCAGGCAGTCAGTCCTTGGCACCTCACAGCAGTGTTGGTGGTTAACAGGACTTGGAAAGGGCCTTTCCAGCATGGAGCCAAAAGCAGTCTTTCGTTGATGGACTTTACATAGACTCAGTTTCCTTGTTTCAATTAATGGCAGGGGTGCTAGGGTCTTTGAGTAGCACTTCTCTACCTGTGAGAAAAAACCTAACACATTTCATTAATGCATTGTCTGTATTTTGCAGATCTTAGTTGCTTGGGCACATTTAAGCCCCCCCCTTTGTCTTGGGGGTCAGCCAAATTTTGGCTGTGACCTTGGATGAGCCTGCAAGCTGTATCTTCCTCTCAGTTAACTCATTCTATGCTTTTTCCTCTTCTCTTCTTGGCTTCTCTTAACTTACAAAGGAAACCTTCACTCTTCCAGTAAAATAACTTTATTACAGAGCTTTGGAGCAACAAACCGGGACAAGCACACCCACTTTTGAGGAGTTCACTCGGTACAACCTCAGGTGTCTAATTGCTTTCCTCCCTCCCCAGCCCTCTGGCTAGAAATCTGAGGTAGCCAGAAGGATCCCATGGGCAATATGGGGAGTGGGTTAACTTTCCATGTCCTTGTTTCCAAAGACTGTTGGTATGCAATTTTTAACAACAATTTTTGCCATAAAACACAAAAATAATTCCTATTGTGCCAGTAAATGCATGGTACATTGAATGCTGTTTAGCTGGCATCCGTTTTCTCTGATGATCTGAAAAACAAAAGAACAGAGGTCTACCCCTTCTGGGCAGTCAGTCATTGCTTAAAATGTTTCCTTGTATTTGTTTCATAGGCAGCCCAGATTTCAGTGGCTTCTACCTTATTAGTTAGAAGATTGCATTAATACAAATGCTTTCTGGCTTGCTTCCAGATCCAAAGCTATCCACAGCTTAAAAATTCTTACTTAAAAAGGGTCACAATTAACTTTTCCAGTCTTTTGATTGCCTTTTACTTCTAACTCCTGCTTTCAAACACGGAGGTAATAAAGGGGCTAGTGGACTCCTCCACATGCCCTGCCCGTAGCTGGTCATTAACCAAGTGCTGGAGGGCCTCCAGCTTTTCCAGAGGAAGCGGCCACTGTGCAACCCAGACGGGCTCATCAGTGAGCCAACGGAGGGGGAGGGCCGTACGCCTAATCATCAATATGGATGGTGGCAATTAAAGCGTTAATAAATCACAGCCCCACAAATTGAGATGTAGCCCCCTCCATCATCCGCCCACGGACTCGGGCCGCGGCGGTGAGTGCGCCGAATCCTAACCACTAGACCACCAGGGATAAGCTGCCCGGGGCGTGCCCTCCACCTGCTGGGGGATGCTCAAAAACTGCCCTGTGCCATACAACTGCTCAGCAAGATAAGCCCCCCCACCTTGTGCTGCTGCCGCAAGCGCCTCTCGCTGGTACTTGCTGTCCCACACAACATATTGCGCGGGGGACAGCACCATGCGACACATGTCTTTCCAATCTTGGGGGAGCAAGGAGCAACTGTTTGACACACCTTTCAAGGTCCCCAGGGTGAAAGTGGACCGCACCCCGGTCTCACGAACCGCCTTGCGGAGCTCGCGCAGAACCGAGTAGGGGAGAGCCTCTCAATCCACTATCTCCCCCCCATTTCCATTATCCCGCCTAGAGACGGGGAACGCCTCGAACCCACGGCTGGATTCCTCGCCGGTCAAGAGACCGGCCTCGCGCACTGGCTGCACCGCCGCGGCGACAGCGCCCTCCCGCCCGACCGGTGGGCAGGGGGGTGCTGCCGTGGGCGGCGGCGCAGGGAGGGTCAGCTGCGGGTAGGAGGGGGGTGGCCCATCACCTGGGGGCACAAGGGAGACCGGCTTGGGGCCGTCGGGGCCGACCCCCTCCAGCGCCTCCTTGCAACGCTGCCAGAGCAGCAGGTGCTGAACTGGGGCACGGGGTTCATTATACAAGGTGATCCCAATCCGTATCCAATCAAAAAGCTGTAAAGACCCGCGGTCCGGATACCAGGGGCACTGGCGGTCTATTTCCCTTAGAAGGTCCTCAATATGAGCGACCGGGACAACGATGCATGATCGCTGCCGTATAATCTTATGTAACTCTCTTGCGTGCTCCTTCTGGGCACTGGAGAGTCCCCCCCCC
>NW_020705481.1:0-5025 GCF_002925995.2 Terrapene triunguis
GCCTCCTCCAAACACCTTCCTTATTCTCACCACAGGACCTTCCTCCTGGTGTCTGATAATGCTTATGCTCCTCAGTTCTCCAGCAGCACACCCTCTCACTCTCAGCTCCTTGCGCCTCTTGCTCCCAGCTCCTCACACTCCCACCACAAACTGAAGTGAGCTCCTTTTAAAACCCAGGTGCCCTGATTAGCCTGCCTTAATTGATTCTAGCAGCTTCTTCTTAATTGGCTCCAGGTGTTCTAATTAGCCTGCCTGCCTTAACTGGTTCTAGCAGGTTCCTGATTACTCTAGTGCAGCCCCTGCTCTGGTCACTCAGGGAACAGAAAACTACTCATCCAGTGACCAGTATATTTGCCCTCTACCAGACTCCTGTACCCCACTGGTCTGGGTCTGTCACATATCCCTCCCCCCTGCTCAACGCCAAGGGGTTAGGCAGCTTGGGACGCCAGACAGTGCACACGTGACAAGCCATCGGCATTGCCATGATGGCTCCCTGCTCTGTGTTGCACACGGAACTGGAAAGGTTGGAGGGATAAGAACCATCTGGTCACCCTTGTGTTCTTTTCCTTGTTCCGCTGCATCCATTGAAGAGGGGCATGGTTGGTCATGAGGACAAATCTGCGCCCGAGCAGGTAGTAGCGCAATGTTTCCATGGCCCATTTTACAGCGAGGCATTCTCTCTCCACCACTGCATATTTTTGTTCCCTTGGAAGGAGTTTCCGACTGAGGTATAGAATTGGGTGTTCCTCCTCCCCGACCATCTGTGATAGAAAGGCCCCCAACCCTACTTCCGATGCATCCGTCTGCAGGATAAACTCCTTGGTGAAATCAGGGGCTATCAGTACGGGGTTACTGCAGAGGGCAGTCCGTAGGTCTGTGAATGCTTCCTCTGCTGCGTCAGACCATCTCACCAGGTCAGGTCCACGAGCTTTCACTAGGTCTGTCAGGGGGCTTGCCCTTGTGGCAAAGTGGGGGATAAATTGTCGGTAATACCCCACCACACCTAGGAATGCCCGGACTTGTTTCTTGCGACTTGGTCGGGGCCAATTTTGGATGGCCTCTAACTTGTTCACTTGGGGTTTTACCAGACCTTTTCCCACAATGTAGCCAAGATATGTGGCCTCCGTAAACGCTACAGCGCACTTGGCAGGGTTTGCTGTAAGGCCAGCTCGTCTGAAGGTATCGAGGACTGCCTCCACCTTCTCCAGGTGGGTTTCCCAGTCTGGGGTATGAATGACCACATCGTCCAAGTAGGCAGCAGCATAACTGTTATGCGGGTGTAATAGCTTGTCCATGAGGCGCTGGACGGTAGCTGGGGCCCCATGTAGTCCAAAAGGGAGGACAGTATATTGAAAAAGACCCTCTGGTGTAGAGAACGCAGTCTTTTCCTTTGCGTCTTCTGCAAGGGGAATCTGCCAGTACCCCTTTGTCAAGTCTAGGGTAGTCAAGTACCGGGCATTACCCAGACGGTCCACTAGCTCATCTATGCGAGGTATGGGGTACGCGTCAAACTGGGATATTTCGTTTAGTCGCCGGAAGTCGTTGCAAAATCTTGTGGTGCCATCAGGTTTGGGCACCAGCACGATTGGGCTGGACCACTGACTGTGGGATTCTTCGATGATCCCCAACTCCAGCATTTTTTTTACTTCTGTTTTTATTTCCTCCCTTTTTGCCGCTGGCACCCGATAGGGACTCATTGTTACTCTGGCCCCAGGGTTCGTGACGATGTGGTGATATGTCTCGGTTGTTCGACCCGGTTTTGTCGAGAACACATCTTGGTTCCGGAAGATCATCTCAGACACCTCATTCTTCTGGTCTGGTGTTAAATCGGGAGACACTTTCACCTGTTTGGAAGGCTTGTTTTCCTGGGTTAGGTCTTTTTGGACCGTTGTGCATGCCTCTTGTGCATGCCAGGGTTTCAGAAGGTTAACGTGATAAATCTGTTCTTGTTTTCTGCGTCCTGGCTGCCGCACCTTGTAGGTTACTTCCTCCACGGGTTCAACCACCTCATAGGGCCACTGCCATTGGGCCAGAAGCTTGCTTTCTGCCGTGGGTACCAACACCATAACCTGATCCCCTGGTTGGAACTGTCGCACTTTTGCCTGGTGATTGTAATGGGTTCGCTGGGCCTCCTGTGCCTTCTCCAAATATTCCCGTACAATAGGGGTAACCCGGGCTATCCAGTCTCGCATCTGCATTACATGCTCTTTTATATTTCTCCCCTCATTGGGTTCCTCTTCCCAGATCTCTTTGGCGATATCTAGTATGCCACGGGGGTGACGCCCGTATAATAACGGGAAGGGGGAAAACCCAGTTGAGGCCTGAGGTACCTCCCGGATAGCGAACATAAGGTAGGGTAGTAGGGTGTCCCAATCCTTCCCATCCCGACTTACCACCTTCCTTATCATAGCCTTGAGGGTTCAGTTAAACCTTTCTACCAACCCATCAGTCTGCGGATGGTAGACTGAAGTTCTCAGGGTATGTATATGGAGCAGCGTACAGAGGTCCTTCATTAGCTTCGACATAAATGGGGTTCCTTGGTCGGTTAATATCTCCTTTGGTAGCCCCATTCGGGCAAAGATCCCCACCAGCTCTTTGGCTATAGTTTTAGAGGCCATGTTCCGCAGGGGGACGGCTTCTGGGTAGCGAGTAGCATAGTCCAAAACAACAAATATATATTGGTGGCCCCGAGCCGTCTTCTCCAGGGGTCCCACTAGGTCCATGGCTATTCGCTCGAAGGGGACCTCTATAATGGGAAGGGGTACTAAAGGTGCCCTCAAGTGGGGATGGGGACTGTGCAGCTGACACTCCGGGCAGGAGGCACAGTACCTCCACACTTCTTCATGTACTCCGGGCCAGAAAAACCGTCGTAGGACTCGTGCCAGGGTCTTCTCTACCCCCAAATGCCCCCCCAAAAGAGGACTATGAGCAAGACTTAATACAGCATTCTGGTGTTTTTAAGGTACTAGGATCTGCTGTACCTTCTGCCCCTGTACTGGTGCAACCCGGTATAAGAGATCCTTCTTCATTATGAAGTAGGGTCCTGGACCCTGGGTTTTCCCTTCCACGGGGACCCCATATATTTCAGTCACCTCCTTCCTAATATTGTCATACCTTGGGAGTTCTGCCTGGTCCCGTCCAAAATTTCCTCTCCCGGGGCTAATCTGCCCAAGATCTAGGGGCCCAGTCTCTGTTGCCTCTACTGGTTCAGAAGCATTAGGGTGGGGGTCAGACTCAGGTGCTTCTCCCTCCTGCGTGGCCTCCTTTTCAGCTGCACGGGTCCGCCTACCTACAAGAGCGACCCTCTGGCTTTGGGTCAGTATTCGGGTTCCCAAGGCCTTAGCTGCCCTTCTTTCCCTTTTTGTCTTTCTACCCTGTTTGGGAGTGGAGAACAAATCTGGGGATATTTCAGAGAAGATTGGGGGTTGACAGTCTGCTGTGGATGACTCACCAATTTTAGGGTCCCCATCTTTCTCCAATCCCCCTACTGGGAGTAAGTTTCCAAACCCTGGGAAGTCCCTCACTATGAGCACCGGGTATGGGAGTTTAGGGACTACACCTGCTGCTACCTCAGTAGTGTTCCCTTGGATCTCGATTTTTACTGGGATGGTGGGGTAGTAACTAACTGTCCCATGGACACATGTTATCCCCATACGTTTAGCCTGCAGAAGCTGACTACGCTTCACGAGCTTCCCTGAGATAAGCGTGATAGCACTCCCCGAATCAACCAGTGCCGTGGTCCCTACCCCATTTAGTTTCACTGGTCTGGTATACATATGTGGGGTTAGTGAGACCCCCACAAGGTGGATTAGGGAGCATGGATCTGCCCAGTTCCCCAGGTTACACTGCATAGGCTCCTCAGCATTGGGACACTGTGCAGCTATATGTCCCCACTCCCCGCAGGCATAACATCTGTATGGAGCCCTAGGCGTTCCCCGGTCTCTTGGTTTGGGCAGTCTAGCACCACGATCCTCTTCTCCCTCAGTGCTCCGACTCTTTGTGGCCTCTGATGGGCCTTCAGCCTCTCTCTTTTTCCACCTGGGCCCTCCTGGTGGCCCAGTCACCCGAACTTTAGGGCTTGGTGCTGCTAGTTTAACCCGGGGTGCCTCTTTCTTAACTGGTCGGGTCAGCTCCCTCGCTGTCCTTCGCCTCTCTACCAGGGCGACAACCTCGTCATAGGTGGAGGGTTCGTTCTGGCTTACCCAGGCACGAAGGTCTGGTGGTAGTCCCCTCATGTATCAGTCGATGACCAGAACCGCTACTATCTCTTCCGGACTCCGGGACTCTGTTTGCAACCACTTTGGTGCGAGGTGGATGAGGTCATACAATTGGGACCGCGGGGTTTTGTCTTCCTGGTACCTCCAACCGTGATACTGCTGGGCCCGCACTGCTGTCGTTACCCCAGATCTGGCCAGGAACTCTGCTTTCAGCTGGGGGTAGTCTGCCGCAGCCTGTTCAGGCAGATCATGGTAGGCCTTCTGGGCCTCCCCGCACAGGAATGGGGCAAGGATGCCAGACCATTGATCTCGAGGCCAGGCCTCCCGTAGGGCTGTCCTCTCAAAGACCAGAAGGTATGCCTCTACATCATCCTCCCATGTCATTTTCTGCAGCCAATGGATGTCCCGTATGAGCCGCGACCCATCATGGCCGCGATTCAGCTCTGTAAGGGACTTTACCTGGTTTACCAGTTCCCGCAACGTAGCTCGGTCTTGAGCAGCCTGGTCCATCAGCAGGTGATTAGTCTCTTGCTGCAGCCGCACTGCCTCCTGTTGGGCGGCTGCCTGGACACGGGTAGCCTCCTGCTGGGCCGCCGTAGCTTGTATCAGTGCCCGCACTACATCATCCTTTGTGGTGTAAAAAAATAAACCCTCTCCCCCTTTTTTTGTTGTTGTTGCTGTTGTTGTTGTTGTTGTTTTTTTAAATCACCCTCCTTCTTCCGCCGCGCTGTGCACCCCAAGATCCCACTTCTGACACCAGGGTGACAAAGTTCCTCCTCTATCTTGGTGGGTCCTGCGCTTATTGGCG
>NW_020705482.1:0-5411 GCF_002925995.2 Terrapene triunguis
CCCCACATTTGTACCCTAAAGTTCAAAGTGGGGATACAGCCTTGACATGGTGGCATAGCGGTGGGATACATTTTAAACCCAAAAGCCAGTAAGAGATTTTTTTTTCCTTCTAGCTGCTTGGAAAGCAGAGCTGAAGGTAGATGCATATCTTATCTCTCCTTGCCTGAAGGCAGAGGTGTTAAGTTTTTTTAACAAGGGGCTTTGTTAAGAGAAGGGTTCAATCAGTGAGCAAACTTTGAACTGGTAAAGGTAATTTACAAGCTGAATTGTGTTTTTTTTTCTTTTTACATCCTCGGAAGTAGCTAGTTAGAAAGTCTCTGTTAACTCAGCAGCACTCAGCAGGAGCCTGAGCTAAGTACATCCCAGTTTCAGTCAACTGCAGAGGGGTGTGACCCAGCACAAGAAAACCAGGAAAATGACTACCAAAGAAGAAAAAGCTAAAGAGGAGGCCCACAAGAGAGCTATGGAGCTGAAAGAAAAAGAGATAGAGCTGAGAGACAGAGAAGAGAAAGCCAAAGAGGGGGCCCACAAGAGAGAGATGGAGCTGAGAGACAGAGAAGAGAAAGCCAAAGAGGAGGCCCACAAGAGAGAAATGGAGCTGGAAAAAGCCAAACAGGAGGCCCATGAAAGAGAAGAAAAAGCCAAACAGGAGGCCCATAAAAGAGAGATGGAGCTGAAAGAAAAAGAGATGGAACTGGAAGCAGCAAGGACTAGGCAGGGTGCATCAGACCATCCTAACAACTCCTCTCCAGGTACCACTTCCCATCCCAGGAAATTCCCCACCTACAAGGCAGGTGATGATACTGAGGCCTTCTTAGAAAATTTTGAAAGGGCCTGCCTTGGATACAACATCCCTCCAACCCAGTACATGGTAGAGCTGAGGCCGCAGCTCAGTGGACCCTTAGCAGAGGTGGCGGCTGAAATGCCTAAGGAACACATGAACAGTTATGAACTTTTTAAAAACAAGGCCAGAATCAGAATGGGGCTAACACCTGAGCATGCCCGTCGGCGGTTCAGAGCCCTAAGGTGGAAACCTGATGTGTCATTTACCCGACATGCCTACCACATTGGGAAAAATTGGGATGCCTGGATATCAGGAGCAAATGTTAAATCTACGGAAGAGTTGCCCTTCCTATTGCAAATGGAGCAGTTTTTAGAGGGTGTTCCTGAGGAAATAGAAAGGTACATCCTAGATGGGAAGCCCAAAACTGTAACCGAGGCGGGGGAGATTGGAGCCAAATGGGTGGAGGTGACAGAAAAGAAAAAAGCTAGTAGCAGTTGGAGCGAATATCAGAAGGGGCAAGCCGAAACAAAACCTTACCACCGGGGACAACCCAAGGCCCCACCCACATCCCAAGGGAAACCCCAGACGCCTTCTCACCCCACCCCACCAGTCTCCACCAACCAATATCGCCCCGGTGATACCTTAGCAGGGCGATGTTTTAAATGTAATGAACTGGGGCATATAAAGGCTCACTGCCCCAAGAACCCCAACCGATTACAGTTCATTACACCCCAATCACACCAAAGAACCCCAGACCCAGATGCCTCTCTCATACCCTCGGAGCGAAGGGAAACCTTGAGAGTGGGCAGAAAGAAGGTTATCGCTTGGAGGGACACTGGGGCACAAGTGTCAACTATCCACCAATCCCTAGTGGACCCCAAACTCATCAACCCGGAGGCTACAGTGACAATTCAACCCTTCGTGTCACAGTCTGTAACCTTGCCTACAGCCAAGTTGCATGTCCAGTACAAGGGCTGGTCAGGAATGTGGACTTTTGCAGTCTATGACAATTATCCCATCCCCATGCTGCTGGGGGAAGACTTGGCCAACCATGTGAAGCTAGCCAAGAGGGTGGGAATAGTCACCCGCAGCCAGGCTAAGCAAGCTTTCACCCCCATCCCTGTTCCTGAGCCGTCCACCAGGGCCCCGTCTGTGTTACCGGAGACCCAAACACAGGTGGTGGAACCGGATCCCCTGCCAATGACTGCAACAGCCGTAGTGGATCCAATCCCAGAGACCCAGCCAAAGCCAGTCCCGGAACTGGAACTGACAACGCAACCAGCACCAGAACCATTGCCAGCACTGAGTCCAGCGCTTGCAAACCCGTCTACAACTCCAATGCCAGAGGGCACCAGTGAGCCTGAACTGGCGGAAGTAGCAGATAACCCTACCCAAGAGGCTCAGCCAGAGCCTGAGATACCACATAGTGTACCAGCGGACAGCGGTTCACAGTCAATGGAAACAGCCCCAGCACCTGCATCGCTTCCAAAGGGACCAAGCCCCAGTCCACAGTCCAAGGAGGAACTGATGTCTCCAGCATCAAGGGAACAGTTCCAGGCCGAGCAGGAAGCAGATGACAGCCTCCAGAAAGCTTGGGCGGCGGTGCGGAGCACCCCACGGCCTCTCAGCTCTTCTAACCGATCCCGGTTTGTTGTAGAACAAGGACTTTTATACAAGGAGACTCTTTCTGGTGGGCACCAGGAAGACTGGCATCCTCAAAGACAATTGGTAGTTCCCACTAAGTATCGGGTAAAGCTCTTGAGCTTAGCCCATGATCATCCCAGTGGCCATTCTGGGGTGAACAGAACCAAAGATCGGTTGGGGAAGTCCTTCCACTGGGAGGGAATGGGCAAGGACGTTGCTAATTATGTCCGGTCTTGTGAGGTGTGCCAACGAGTGGGAAAGCCCCAAGACCAGGTTAAAGCCCCTCTCCAGCCACTACCCATAATTGAGGTCCCATTTCAGCGAGTAGCTGTGGATATTCTGGATCTTTTCCCAAAGAAGACACCCAGAGGAAAGCAGTACGTACTGACTTTCATGGATTTTGCTACCCGATGGCCGGAAGCTGTACCCTTAAGCAACACCAAGGCTAAAAGTGTGTGCCAGGCATTAGCAGACATTTTTGCCAGGGTAGGTTGGCCCTCCGACATCCTTACAGATTCGGGAACTAATTTCCTGGCAGGGAACATGAAAAACCTGTGGGAAGCTCATGGGGTGAATCACTTGGTTGCCACCCCTCATCACCATCAAACCAATGGTCTGGTGGAGAGGTTTAATGGAACTTTGGGGGCCATGATACGTAAATTCGTAAATGAACACTCCAATGATTGGGACCTAGTGTTGCAGCAGTTGCTTTTTGCCTACAGGGCTGTACCACATCCCAGTTTAGGGTTTTCACCATTTGAACTTGTGTATGGCCGCGAGGTTAAGGGGCCATTACAGTTGGTGAAGCAGCAATGGGAGGGGTTTACGCCTTCTCCAGGAACTAACATTCTAGACTTTGTAAGCAACCTACAAAGCACCCTCCAACACTCTTTAGCCCTTGCTAAAGAAAACCTAAAGGATGCTCAGGAAGAGCAAAAGGCCTGGTATGATAAACATTCCAGAGAACGGTCCTTCAAAGTAGGAGACCAAGTCATGGTCTTAAAGGCGCTCCAGGCCCATAAAATGGAAGCGTCGTGGGAAGGACCATTCACGGTCCAGGAGCGCCTAGGAGCTGTTAACTATCTCATAGCCTTCCCCACCTCCAACATAAAGCCTAAGGTATACCATGTTAATTCTCTTAAGCCCTTTTATTCCAGAGGATTAAACGTTTGCCAGTTTACAGCCCAGGAAACAGATGACGCGGAGTGGCCTGCAGGTGTCTACTACGAAGGAACAAGGAATGGTGGCGTGGAAGAGGTGAACCTCTCCACGACCCTGGGACGTCTGCAGCGACAGCAGATCAAGGAGCTGTGCACAAGCTTTGCACCGATTTTCTCAGCCACTCCAGGACGGACCGAACGGGCATGCCACTCCATTGACACAGGTAATGCTCACCCAATTAGAACCCCACCCTACCGGGAGTCACCTCATGCCCAAGCGGCTATACAAAGGGAGATCCAGGACATGCTACAGATGGGTATAATCCGCCCCTCTACCAGTGCATGGGCATCTCCAGTGGTCCTAGTTCCCAAACCAGATGGGGAAATACGCTTTTGCGTGGACTACCGTAAGCTAAATGCGGTAACTCGTCCTGACAACTATCCAATGCCACGCACAGATGAGCTATTGGAAAAATTGGGACATGCCCAATTCATCTCTACTTTAGACTTAACCAAAGGGTACTGGCAAGTACCACTAGATGAACCCGCTAAGGAAAGGTCCGCCTTCGTCACCCAGGCAGGGGTGTATGAATTCAATGTACTCCCTTTCGGGTTGCGAAATGCACCCGCCACCTTCCAAAGACTTGTAGATGGTCTCTTAGCGGGATTGGGAGAATCTGCAGTTGCCTACCTCGATGATGTGGCCATTTTTTCTGATTCATGGACAGAACACCTGGAGCACCTGGAAAAAGTCTTCGAGCGCATCCGACAGGCAGGACTAACTGTTAAGGCTAAAAAGTGTCAAATAGGCCAAAACAGAGTGACGTACCTGGGGCACCAGGTGGGTCAAGGAACTATAAATCCCCTACAGGCCAAAGTGGATGCTATCCAAAAGTGGCCGGTTCCAAAGTCAAAGAAACAGGTCCAATCCTTCTTAGGCTTGGCCGGATATTATAGGCGATTTGTACCACACTACAGCCAAATCGCCGCCCCGCTGACAGACCTAACCAGAAAGAAACAGCCAAATGCAGTTCAGTGGACTGATAAGTGTCAAAAGGCCTTTAACCAGCTTAAGGCAACACTCATGTCTGACCCTGTGCTAAGGGCCCCAGACTTTGACAAACCATTCCTAGTAACCACAGATGCTTCCGAGCGAGGCGTGGGAGCAGTTTTAATGCAGAAAGGACCGGATCAAGAATTCCATCCTGTCGTGTTTCTCAGCAAGAAACTGTCTGAGAGGGAAAGCCACTGGTCAATCAGCGAAAAGGAATGCTACGCCATTGTGTACGCGCTGGAAAAGCTACGCCCATATGTTTGGGGACGGCGTTTCCAACTACAAACAGACCATGCTGCGCTACAGTGGCTTCATACCGCCAAGGGAAATAACAAAAAACTTCTTCGGTGGAGTTTAGCTCTCCAAGATTTTGATTTTGAAATACAACACATTTCGGGAGCTTCTAACAAAGTGGCTGATGCACTCTCCCGGGAAAGTTTCCCAGAGTTAACTGGTTAACAATTGTTCTTGGAATGAAACATATTGTTAGTTTTTATATAATCAGTAGTATGTCTAAAGGTACATGTGTCTTATTAACTCTGTTTTCTCCTAGAACTCCAGGAAGAAATCACAGCCAGTGTGGAACCGAACGTCCAACACTATCTGTGATTTGGGGGGCGTGTCATAACTATAAAGGGAAGGGTAACAGCTGTACTGTAAAATCCCTCCTGGCCAGAGACTCCAAAATCCTTTTACCTGTAAAGGGTTAAGAAGCTCGGGTAACCTGGCTGACACCTGACCCTAAGGACCAATAAGGGGACAAGATACT
>NW_020705483.1:0-1670 GCF_002925995.2 Terrapene triunguis
CTGGTTCGCTGCTGACTGCCCTTATATACCAGTCAGGCCCACTCAAGTTGAGGGAGTGAGGCCAAGTCTCTATCCCATATTCTATAACAGGGGTTCTCAAACTTCACTGTACCGCAACCCCCTTCTGACAACAAAAATTACTAAATGACCCCAGGAGTGGGACCGAAGCCTGAGCCCCCCTGGCGGGGGAACCCAAAGCCAAAGCCCAAGTCCCACCGCCCTGGCGGGGAGGGGGGGGAAGGAGGGGGGCAAAGCCAAAGCCCAAAGGCTTCAGCCTCAGGCAGGGGCCTGTAATCTGAGCCCCGCTGCCCCGGGCGTGGGCTTCAGTCCCAGGCGGTGGCGGTCGGGCTTTGGCTTTAGCCCCAAACTCCAGCAAGTCTAAGCCAGCCCTGGCGACCCCATTAAAACAGGGTTGCGACCCACTTTGGGGTCCCAATCGACAGTTTGAGAACCCCTGTTCTATAACAACCTTACCTGGGTTACTAGTGTAGGAAGAAGCAGGAAGCTGATGCACAAGAATGAGCCAATATTTGAATACAATTGTTTTTTATATTAAAGGGGAGGGGGGAAATGCTAACAAACTTTATTTAAATACTTCCCCTAAACATAACCCTAATTAACTCTATATAATAATAAAAATATACAAAGCATTATATGGCACTTTCCATCAGTAAGTAGATCTCAAAGCACTTTACAAAAGAGGCTGGTGTCATTACTCCCATTTTACAGATGGGAAACTAAGGTACAGGGAGGTGAAATGACTCACCTAAGGCCACCTAGCAGGCCAGTGGTTGAGCCAGGAATAGAACTTAGGCCTCCTGCACCCCAGTCCCGTGTTCTATCCACTAGGCACACTGCCTCCCCTACTATCTGTATTTTAGTATATTTAAATTCATAGTAGGATGACTAAGCTGTCTCTTCATTTCAATACTATTGTGTTGGTATATCCTTCAACTACTGGACTCAGTTGAGTGTGGTAATGAACTGAGTTCACTGGGGTTTCTGGGCACACAGACTTCATAGGATCAAGCCCACATTTTGGATTTCTGTGGAGGCTCTTATCTGGGAAGACTATAGCAGGAGTATCTCTTGCCCTACTTTCTTGCGAAAGAAAGAAACAGGTCAGAGGAGAAAGTGCTGCCCCCAGAGGCACTTCTCCACTCAATAGGAGGGAATTAGATGGGCTGTACGCTAATCCCAGTCCTCTGTGCCTCTCTTCACACAGTTTCTAGCTTCTTTGCTGTTATTAACTTATGTGCAAAGCTTTATGACTCATTTTGATGTAACATAATTTAAAAAAAAAAAAAAACTTTTTGGCAACATTTAATGAAACAAAACAAAAATCATAGCCTAACAACTCATATAACTGTGATAATGAGACAATCCCACATTCAGCAATGCTTCCCTGCCTGCTAGAAGTATTACACAGAGGAAAGGCAAACCACACCTATCATACAATTTATATTTTGAAAGCTTGTGCCAATACCTTCAGGCTGCTGTTTTCTTTTACTGTCAATCCATGTGAGCTTTGCAAAAACTCTATTTTCTTATTTCTTTAATTCATTAAAAAGAAAAAAGAGAATGCATAAGAATACCTCCAAAAACCTTAAAACACACAACAGTGATTAGAATCAATAGCAATTTTGTCTTTTGAAATATAGTTTTATAAT